>NC_133378.1:6523901-6574466 GCF_049309525.1 Garra rufa | reverse complement strand
ATAAGTACTATAAATAATGTTATTGATATTATTCTTTCATAATTCATATTTAAAGTGGGTTTTATATTATATGTATAGCGATAAGGCAGGACTATAATGATTACTAAAACCAAAATAAATAAATTAAAGCTAAATAAAGATATTAAAAATTAATAAAATGACAAAAGTAGATGACAAAATGACTAAAATGAAAATACAAAATATGCTAATTCAAAAACAATAATAAATACTATGTGTATAAATACTGTAATACTAAAATAACATTGCTAAAAAAAATCTCAGATATTTATTCCAAACACTTGAAGATTCACTTAGTAATTATTATTCTGTCATATTTCATCTTTAAAGTGGGTTTTGTATTATATTTATAGCAATAAGGCAGGACTATAATGATTACTAAAACTAAAACCAAAATAACATATAAATTAAAGCTAAATAAAGATATTAAAAATTAATAAAATGACAAAAGTAGATAACAAAACGACTAAAATGAAAATATAAAATAAATGCTAATTCAAAAATAATAATAAATGTGTATAAATACTGTAATACTAAAATAACATTGGTAAAAAAAAAATCTGATATTTATTCCAAACACTTGAAGAGGCACTTAGTAATTATTATTCTTTTATATTTCACCTTTAAAGTGGGTTTATATTTATAGCACTTGGGTGGGACTATATTGATATTTTTTAGGCCAAAATTTCTTAAATTAATTCAGGCCAAATCACTTTAAACAAGGACCACATTTAGACTTAATGTGTGCTGTTTATTTTATAAGCTTTACACTTTTTAAAAATGTAAGATTAAATATTGAAAATCTTCCACTGACTTGATTAAATATTCAAAAATCTAAATCTTATCTGATTAATTCACAATTGGCTGCGGTCACAGTCCAAAGACGGCATCACGGAAACAAATGTGAAATCTAAACTTCTCTAAAACTTGAGGACTATTTTTTTTTTTATAAATAATGTCAATTGCATGTTTGTTTGTTCCAGAACTCCATGAAGGTGATGTTTAAGTGTCTGTGGAAGAACTGTGAAAAAGTCCTCAGCACTTCCTCAGGGATCCAGCGCCACATCCGCACCATCCACCTGGGGTAAGCGGCACTCAGACACATCACACCTGGGACAGCTGCACACCTTTGTTCTGAAGATCAATTCTTTTATACAGAAATGAGACCGATAGGCTCTCTTTTTTAAAATGTTAACATTAAAATGAACGTTTGACTCATTGGTTTTGGACTGGGGATTCATCTAAAGGGGTCCAGATTGTCTGTCAGTCTCTAAAGATGGGGCAGCTCAGGGAGCTCTCTCCCTTTCTAAACACCATAACAGGAGTTAACGAGGGAACCACATTCTGATGGATGTAGTAAGAGTGTTTTTATAGCGTCTTGTTGCTAGCTGACCTTCCCATATAAACTCACGCCTCTGTAAATGCGTTAACACTGCTGCCCCCTGCTGGCCGCCTATTGATGTGCACACAAGAGTACTGATCCTGAAATCAGAGGCTGGCTTGAGTTTAGTATGGACCCTTTATCTGTTAGTAAACATTGTGACGTTTATCTGTGGGCGGAGCTTAGTGGACCGCTTCACTAACGCTACCTATTACGGCTTGTTTTATAACAATAACTGGATAAAATCCGATTGCACCTGCATATGTATCAGGGGCGGAGCGGGGGGGTGGCTAATTGGGCTTAAGCCCCGAATGTTTTGTCAAAAACCCCGAATCTTTTAGGTTTTTAGCGCAATTTTCCACCGGACAAAATTGCGATTGTTAACTCATGATTTCTGTTCTGTCTGTGCGCACCAATCTTGCACTTCTATCCAGGGGCGCCGCTAAGGGGGGGGGGGGGGGGGGTTAGGACAATTCTAAGGGCCCACGCCCTTTAGGGGCCCCCAGAGATCAACTTTGGTATGGTAGGGGGGGCCCAACCTCATATTTTGTCATAGGGCCAAAAATTGCGAGCGGCGCCCCTGCTTCTATCTACTCCTCAACCAGACCACCTAGAGACTTTGGGTTTTCGGCATTATGTTAAGGAAGGTCTAATCTCGGGAACGCACAAAAAAAATCCAGGAAAACATTTACTATCTCTTAGTGTTGTGATCCCATGACGTGAGAAAATTGCGCTAAAACACTCACAGAGTTTTTATTACTTGTTTAAAATAACTTCAACTTTGTTTCATTTCCTCTTGTAGGCTCTACTGGGTGAATTTTTTTTTTGATTTTTGTTTTTTTACTGAGTACCCTAACTATCATCATTTTCCCAGATAGTGTATAGATTTTTAGGCATTCTATTATCTCAAACAGCCTGAAAAATAGTGCATTTAGCTGACGTAATTGGGGAAAAATCTACACGGGGGAGCATGCCCCCGGACCCCCCTAGGTTTGGGCTAAGCCCCGAATGTTTACATCGTCTGACTCCGCCCCTGATATGTATGTGGGTCAAATATGTTAAGATGTCCAAGTCAAAAGAAATTTACAAAAGTGATTTTATTTCCATAAAAAGCACATTAAATGTAAGTAAAGTGTCTACTTTTAAGGTTTTTGAAGAATAAAATGTCAAAATTTGGTTGGAATAATACATTGTCATTCAGTGTAATACAATATTTATGTAAAAATTCAAACTACATGCTTATTCTGACTTGTACATATTAAAATATATGAAAGAATAAGGGTGCATATTAAATTTGATCGAGTTTTAAATGAGTAAAAAAAAATCTTACTGACAAATGGGCAGAACCTAGGATAGTGGCACATTTTAAAAATGTAGAATTACAACTAATTAGTATTTGGGGTGAAAGTACTTCATCATTTAATATGGTATAAATATGTTACACTGAATGACATTTTAGTGGGTGTCTTCTGTAAATTAAAGGAAAATGTATATTTATTTCTTGCTCAGAAAAACTAAAACAAAAATGCAATTAAAGGTTGTATCAGCGATTCTAGGCTGAAACATAAAGTGTCAATTTCAGCTGACCTTTCTTCATGATCCGCTCGCTGCCTGCCCCATAAATTGTCTGTAAAAAAAACGCGTCTCTCTGGTCAGCCTAGGGTCCGAGATACAGTATGCCAAAAAAAAAATTGGTGCTACCAACGATTCCACAGCAAAACAAAAAGTGTTCCAACCAATCACCGTCAGGGGGTTGGTGTTGTGGACTTTCATACTGGTGCAGGGATGTGAGGGAGGCGGAGCGAAAGTCCACAACACCAAACCCCTGACGGTGATTGGTTGGAACACTGTTTGTTTTGCTGTGGAATCGTTGGTAGCACCGATTTTTTTTTTTGGCATACTGTATCTCGGACCCTAAGCTGACCAGAGAGACGCGTTTTTTTTACAGAAAAAGCTTGAAATCGCTGATACAACCTTTAAATTAAACAGAAAACTTTTGAATATTTTTTGGGAAAAACAACAATTTAAAGCACTATTACACTTTTTATGCTTTTATACTTAAACCCTTTTTTGTCTTTGACCCATGTATATTTCAATTTCAGAAGGCAACTATTTTTACAGCTAGCTTACACAAGTGTGAACTTGGCCAAAATGCGAGGGAAAAAAAAAAAAGTTAAACATTCAATGTAATGTAATTGATATATGTGACCATGAACCACAAAACCAGTCATAAGGGTCAATTTATTTAAAATTGAGATTTATTAGGACGATGCTTGTCTGAGATACAACTATTTGAAAATCTGGAATCTGAGGGTGCAAAAAAAATCTAAATACTGAGAAAATCGTCTTTAAAGTTGTCCAAATGAAGTTCTTAGTAGGGGTCGACCGATTATCGTCCCGACCGATTATTGGCGCCGATATTAAGCATTTTTACGATTATCGGAATCGGTTATTTTCAAAACCGATTTGCCGATAAAAATAATTTAATTTTGAAATGCGCTCTTTGGCTCCGACGCAGCCTGTCAGAGCTCACCACTAGTCTGTGCCCTAGAGCAGTCTCCGCCCACCGCGCATCTGATTTGTTGGGAGTCGCGAGTCCGACCAATCAACTCGAAGGCTGAAGGCACAGAAGACACAGACAGAACGCTTGCTGGAGCTGCGAGCGGAAGTAATCAGCTGTCTTTCAAAGGTAAGTCAGCAGTAGACATTGATTGTGATTCAGTAATTCACAATCCTTTACGGTGAAGTTGCAAAAACACCTCAATGTTATCTTGATTTCCCGGATGCGGAAAACACGGACGGAATCGCGGAATCCAGTCATATACCGTATTTTCCGCACTATAAGGCGCACCGGATTATAAGGCGCATCTTCAATGAATGGCCTATTTTAACCCTTTAGCACGTACGATCACACCGGTGTGATTTGTCTTGGCTGGTCCCTGATGCGTACACCGCATCAGTACACCGGTGTGATTCGTTTGTGAACGTTTGCCGCATCACGTCATCAGCTGCTGAATTCAAATCTGTTTTGGCGCGTTGGCTGGCGCTCAGCCAGATCGGACGCGCTGAGTGCTTTATATTATCACAACTATTCAGTGTTTTCAACCATATAATGCTTATTTTAGGTTTCAGACATTTAAATACACATAAGTACTAGCAAAACCATACATTTATAGTTTGTAAAATACACTCTGGTGTCTATGGAAGCGGCAATAATGATCCTACAAATATATTCTGACAACATTTTATTGATATCATACTTACAGATTATGTAGGTAACTATAAAGTGCACACACCTCTTCTCCCAGCTCACCAGAGACTTACTTAAATGTCTTTCGGGAGGAGAGGATGAATTTGCGTGTTGTAAATCCCACAGCTCGGATTCAGCGCGAACAAACATGGCGGCGCCCATCACCCGGTACAGATTAACTAATGCGGTCATTATAAAAGTGTTTGGACTTTTAAATACATTAACTTGCACATATTTCGAAATCGGAATATCAGACATTTCATATTATAGTGAGCATGCTTGTGAATATTAATAATAAAATAGGAAAAACGAAATAAAAGCGATCCATGTGTCTTACAGTGCTATTGTGGCTACGGTGTGTCACATGACGCGTCAGGCGTCACCATGGAAACAGTAATGCAAAACATTCTAAAATAAAGGTCGCCTAAAAAAAACTCACTCTTTGAGGTTAGATAGAATATTTTAAACTCACGTGTGAAAATTAAAACTGTTTTCATATATAAGGCGCACCACATTATAAGGCGCATAGAATAGAAGAGGCAGTCGGGGACGCATTCTGATCGGATGTTTTCCATGTTTTTTTTATTAGTAAACTCATTTGTAAAAAAAATTACTTATTTGATTAAAAGATAAATTAATGTTTTTATGCCTTCATTTGCACTGTACTGTAAATTAAAACTAATGGAAATGTGTAGACACATATCGGTTCAAAATATCGTTTATCGGTGCATTTGATCTGTAATAATCGGTATCGGCATCGGCCCTGAAAAACACATATCGGTCGACCCCTAGTTCTTAGCAATGCATGTTACTAATCAAAAGTTACATTTTGCTATATTTACAGTAGGAAATTTTAAAATATCTTCATGGAACATGATCTTTACTTACCGGTAATATCCTAATGATAATATAAAAGAAAAATTTATAATTTTGACCCATACACTATTTTTGGCTATTGCTACAAATACAACCTTAAGACTGGTTTTGTGGTCCAGGGTCACATATTATTTGAAGATGTATGTATCACGTAATGGCCAAATAGTTATTTTAAAGTATATACCTCCTTTAAATGATGTAAGTTTGCAGTGACATTTCAGTACCTTTACATTACTTACATACAGTGCATTTAATGTAAGATGTATATTTTCTAGAAATAAAAATTCTGTATTTAGTTATTCTTTCTTACCAAGTACTTAAAAATTCCAGCACCAATCAATCACAACAATGTATATACAACTACAGATGATTAAGCATATAAATCGTCAGTTTGTTGTTTTACACACATGCACACAGACATTATTTCATACACAGCATAGTCAGAGATGCATAATAAATCTTTAGATGCGTAACACAAACCATAATCCTTAAAGGGGTCATCGGATGCAAAACTCACTTTTACATGTTGTTTGAACATTAATGTGTGTTGGCAGTTTGTGTACACAACCACCCTACAATGATAAAAATCCACCCAGTGGTATTTTTTTAATCTTTAAAAGTAATATCCCCTTTTTAAAATCAGGTCATTCTCAGATTCTTGTCGGTGTGACAACACACAGACAGAGGCCGCTCCCACGATAGTTGATTGACATGAGCGAAGACGGAGAGGATTAACATTACTTTTGTTGTTAAAAGGAAGCGTCAATCCCGATCTACATATGCATCTATGTTCGTGCAAATCATTCGTGATGCAGCTTCCCCCACAGCAGAAGTGAGTATAAGGGATTTTAATGCATTTTCCCAAATGGCCTTTCTTAATAATGTGCTGGTTAGCAAGTTTCGCAGCTAAATTCGGCTAAAGTAAACATTACGGCTCATCATCCCATGGCAGAAAGGGGCGGGGCGAGCATAGCTCATTAGCATTTAAAGGAACATGCAACGGAATAGCTCTCTCTAAAAAGGGCTGATTTAGACAAGTTAAGAATGGTGTTTTTTACACTACCATTGAGAAATTTTAACCAAAGTATGTTATAGACTTCTCATTAAGACCCTAAAGAATCATATCAACTTGTGGAAAATGGTCAACCGATGATCCCTTTAATAACAAAAGACAACGCTTTATTTAACCTTGTCTGATAAGAAGTGTGTGCTGCAAACACAAGCGTCTTTGACAATCATTTCTGTCCAGTCCGCTCATTTTATCGCGTTTAGCTATAGCTGCCGTTGTTTTTTTTGTCTGACAGTGGCAGCAGGTATGGGATAAAATTTCTAAAGCCTGTACTACGTCACTTCTGGAATCCAACATCACAACAAGATGATATTTTAAGCTCCGTACGAAGCCAAATCTGTGCTGGTTTGAATTGGCCACCTCTAGTTTTCCCTTTGTTTTGGGACATCGCCACTAAAAGGGTCTATTGTGTGTTTTCAGGCGAAATGGAGATTCTGACTACAGCGATGGCGAGGAGGATTTCTACTACTCTGAAATCGAGGTGAACATGGACACTCTTTCGGAGGGGCTGTCCAACCTCACGCCCACCTCTCCTACTACGTCCGGCCCGGCCCCCGTCTTCCCCGTCTTGACTTGTGATGTGTCTCGATCTGAGCCCGCCCACGTGATCCACACCCCACTCAGCCAATCAGCACCGTCGGCGCTGTGCCATATCCGCACTGACCATGCTTACCAGGTAACATCACTCTTTAGTGCGTCTACACATCTTATTCAGTACACAGGCTCAGTTTTGCCTGCAGACAGTGAAGCGTGTGTCATATTATGGGTTTGAGGTGTAGTGAACAGTGTGGGTGCGTCCTTTTACTTTGGAAACATCATATTCTTTCAAATCTCCAACACAAGTTATTAATGCATCTCGAATCTCTCTCCATCAGAGTCACCTGAGCTTAAAGGGACAGTTCAGTCATGTGACACTGAAGACTGAAGAGTAATGGTACTGAAAATTCAGCTATGCATCATGGAAATAAATTACTTTATTCATCACATTTATTTACAAATTTATTTATTGCAGTCAAACAGCAGAAAAAAAAATCTGGCAAATACTGCCGTTCAAAAGTTTGGGATCAGTAAGATTTTTAATGTTTTGCAAAGAAATTAAAAAGAACAGTTTTCTATTTATATATACTTTGAAATGTGATTTATTTATGTGATGCATAGCTGAATTTTTTGAACCATTACTCCAGTCTTCAGTGTCACATGATCCTTCAGAAATCTTTCTAATATGCTGATTTATTATCAATGTTAAAAACATTGTGCTGCTGAATATTTTTTTTAACCTGTGATACTTTTTCAGTTTTTTAACAGCATTTATTCTAAATAGAAATCTTATCTACCAATATGCTTTGCTATCAGATTTGATCAATTTAACACATCCTTGCTGAATAAAAGTATTCATTTCTTTCAAAGAAAGAAAGAAAGAAAAGATTCACTCACCACAAACTTTGAATGGTAGTGTATATTGTCACGAAAGATTCCTGTTTTAAACAATGCTGTCCTTTTTAACATTTTATTTATCAAAGAATCCACATTAGAATGATTTCTAAAGGATCATGTGACTGAAGAGTGGAGTAATGATGCTGAATAAATAAATAAAGCTGAAAATTCAGCTTTACATCACAGGAATACATTACTTTTCAAAGTAGATTTAAATAGAAAACTGTTATTTTAAATTTCTTTGCAAAACATTAAAAATCGTACTAATCCCAAACCTTTGAACGGCAGTATTTGCCAGATTTATTATTTTTGACCACATTTGGAGTTTCTGGATAAATTTTGTCCCAAATGGAATAAATGACCTTTCTGAAATCTTTCAAACGGCCAGAGATTTATATGGAGGGTTCACCAGATTGAAGGTTCTGTTAAATATCAAAGCCAGACTACTGCATACACGTCTCTTTAATTGCTGGAGTCCATTTAGTTGCAGTATTTATGGGTTGGTGTGACGAGGTCAGCGAAGGCTGTGATTTCAGGAGCTGGATGGATAGGTTGAGCATCTGCCCTCTTCTGCTCAGACATTTCTAATGTAAGGTCACTGGCTTGCAATGGTTTTGAGGCAGCTCTTCTTGGCTATGGGTGGGTTGCGGTTGTATTTAACAGTGTTTTCTCTTTCTCCCTCTGCTGGCTTTGCTAATACCGCTTCTTACGCACACTGTGTTTTTCAGGCTACAACCCCTGTCAGCATTCCCAGCATGCCCTCTGAACTGCCTCACAGTGATGATAGGATTAGTGTATCCTGGCAATCGCCCCCTGTCATATATAAAGCTCTACCGGTGAGATGGCTACTTCTTCCTTTCTTGTTTGCTTCCGTAGTCGACAGCGTTTATCACCTTGTAAAAGACTAAGCTCACTACAGTTTGAAAGGGCAATGATCCTGTAAGCCTGGTTGAGTCTCTTTTGTCACTCCCAGCTTGACTTTCTCTGTCTCTTGGGGTCTTTCAGAAGTTGCACTTGCATGACTTTTGGTTTCCTGTCTCTGATGCTTTTGCAAAACAAAGAAAGCAGCTTCCAAACCCTTGTTACAAGTTGACAGCAAAGGAACTGAAGACATCTAGTGCCTGTCAGAAAAATGCAGTTTATATTGAACTAGTAATGAATATATATTGTGATTTGTAAAATGCTGCTATAGCCGGGAAAATTGCTGGTGCTTGCCAAGAAAGCACCACTTTTAGCATTACTCTTATTTAGCTTCGAAAGTAGCCATGAAAATTAATCACTTAGAAATCAGCCAAAACACCCTAGCAACTGCATAACAACTTCTTAGCAACACACAAACATTGTTTTGCACAACAGCATTTACCTTTTTTTTGCGGAACATGTAAAAATCACGTTATTTTTATAATATAACATAACATAATATAAGGGAACCCCTTGCAGAATCTGTGAGAATGTGAATAATTTTACCAAACTAAGAGGGATCATACAAAATGCATGCTATTTTCTTTTTAGTACTGTCCTGGGTAAGATATTTTACATAAAAGATGTTTACATATAGTCCATAAGACCAAAAAAATAGCTGAAATTATTCAAATAACCCCATGTAAAAGTTTGGGAACCCTTGGTTCTTGCTGTGTGTGGTTACCCGGATGATCTTTTTCTTCTTCTTTTTTTTTTGTGATGGTTGTTCATGAGTTTGTTCTGTACAGTTAAACTGAGCACTGTTCTTCAGACAAATCCTCCAGGTCCCACAAATTCTTTGGTTTTTCAGAATTGTTGTGTATTTGTAATTGTTGTGTTGTGTATCAATGTTAAATGATGCTTCAGGAGAAAACAAGTTGCAAACTTTTGAACAGGATGAAGTTTTTCATATTTTTTAATTTTTCATATTTTGCTGAAATGTCACTTTTTTCCATTTAATATACTGCCCTTCAAAAGCAACAGTAGATAGTTGCATGTTTCCCAGAAGACAAATTAAGTACAATTTACCTTGATCTTCAAATTCAAAAAGTTTTCACCTCCCAGCTCTTACTGCGTCGTGTTTCCTTCTGGAGCGTCAGTGAGTGTTGAACCTTTTTTTATTAGTCCCTCAGTTGTCCTCAGTGTGAAAAGATGGATCTCAAAATCATAGTCATTGCTGGAAAGGGTTCAAATATGCAAAAGATGCTGGAAACTGATCTGAAAAAAGAATCTTAAAAAATCTGATGCTGGAAAAGAATCTGCAAGACCTAAAGAATTTTCAGAAGAACAGTGCTCATTTGAACTTTTCAGAACAAACAAGGGACTCATGAACAACCATCACAAAAAAAAATAAAAAGAAAAAAACGGCATAGATCATTCAGGTAACCACACACAGTATTAAGAATCAAGGGTTCCTAAACTTTTGAATGTGGTTATTTGAATAATTTCAGCAATTTTTTTTTTTTTTTTTTTTGTGGATTTTATGTAAAATATCTTACTCAGGACAGTACTAAATAAAAAATAACATGCATTTTGTATGATCCCTCTTATTTTGGTAAAATTATTCACATTTTCAAAGATTCTGCAAGGGGTTCCCAAACTTTTGCATACCATTATATATAAATAAAACAGTTATTTTAAATTACGATAATATTTAATGTAATAATATAATATTATCGTTCATAAGACCTACTTGAGAATGAAAATTACTTGTTTTTTGAAACAGCGTAACAAAATTTAAGCTTAAAACAAGAACATTTTGAATTAAGTTTTAATTTCTAATGTAAAATTTCAAACTATTTTTTTTTACATTTGAATCAAGATGTAACTACTTGAGAATGAAAATGACTGAATGAATGAAATTAAGTCACTTTACGATGAAAACAACAACGTTTTGAATTAAGTTTAAAATGTAAATTTTAAAATTGTAAAATTCTAATTTTAAATTTAAAATAAATAGTTATAATGTCAAATCTCAAATTTAAATGTCAAATTTCAAATTAATTTTTTACAATTTGAATCAAGATACTGTATATCTACTTGAGAATGAAAATGACTTGTTTTCTGAAAAAAATAACAAAGTTAAGTGAATTACATTTTTTAATTAGGTTTAAAATTTCAAAATTCAAATTCAATTTCTTTAAATTATTTCAATTAAATTATTTTTTTACATTTAAATCAAGATATAACTACTTGAGATTGAAAATGACTGAATGAATGAAAGTGACTTTATGCCAGAAACAAGTACGTTTTGAATTGTTTAAAATGTACCTTTTGTAAAAATTGTAAAATTCAAATTTAAAATGTCAAAATTCAAGTTCAAATGTCAAATTTTGAATTAATTTTTTTTACAATTTACATCAAGATATATCAACTTTAAAATTTCAATTCTTTAAAATTATTTAAATTTCAAATTCTTGTTTTACATTTAAATCAAAATATATCTACTTGAGAATGAAAATGACTTGTTTTCTGAAAAAAATGAATGTGTGCTTAAATCAATGTTTTGAATTAAGTTTAAAATTTACAATTTCAAAATTAAAATTTTAAATTTAAATTCTTAAAGTTTAACATTTAAATCAAGATATAGCTGCTTGAGAATGAAGATGACATTAATTAAGTGACTTTAAATTAAATTAAATCTTACAGTGCCTTGCGAAAGTATTCATATCCCTTCAGTTTTTCCACATTTTGTTATGTTGCTGCCTTATGTTAAACTACTTTAAATTACTTTTTTCCCACATCAGTCTACACTCCCTACTCCATAATGGCAAAGCAAAAAATAGGTTTTTAACATTTGTGCAAATTTATTAAAAATAAAAAACCGAAAAGATCCTGTTACATAAGTATTCATACCCTTTTCTGGGACACTCGACATTTAGCTCAGGAGCATTCATATTGCTTCCAGATGTTACTACACTTCGAGTGGAGTTAAACTGTGGCAAATTCATTTGAATGAGTATGATTTAGAAAGGCACACACCTCTCAGAAAAGGTCTAACAGCTGAAAATGCATATCAGAGCAAAAACCAAGTCCTGAGGTCAAGATAACTGCCTGTAGAGCTCAGTGACAGACTTGCGTTAAGGCAATGATCCAGAGAAGAGTTCAGAAAAAAATCTGCTGCATTGAAGGTTCACAGAAGCATTCTCCATAATGGAAGACGATTGGAACAACTAGGACTCTAGAAAATGTCTGCCAGCCCCCATCCAAGCTGACAGAGCTTGAGAGGTGAAAAGGTGAGGCAAAGAATGGCAGATAATTGTCAAATGCAGATGTGCAAAGCTTGTCACATCATACCCAAAAAGACTTGAGGCTGTAAAAGTGCTTCAACTATGTACTGAGTTAAGGGTGTGAATACTTATGCAATGTACTTATTTCAGTGTTTTATTTTTAATACATTTGTCAGATTTGCAAATCTGGTTTTTGCTTTGTCATTATTGTGTATGGAGTGTAAAATGATGTGGGGAAAAAACAATTTAAAGCAGTTTAACACAATGCTGCAACAAAACGTGAAAAAATGAAGGGGTATGAATACTTTTGCAAGGCACTGTACTTGACTCCAGACTTGACCAGTAGAGAGCTGTAAACATGTATTACCTGTTGTGTATATGGTTGAGCTTTAGATCACCTTTAACATGAGACGCTTTTGCAGGGCCCGATGACTCAAATCCGCACTGTTAGCATCGGTGAGAAGAGACAGCCTGTTAACCACACCACTGTCAGCAAAACAAACACCAACACCACCTCCACTTCCAAACCCACTACTGGAACCAGGTAAGCTGTCCTAATGTTTTTGGTTTCATGTTTTATGTTGTTTTTGAAGCCTTGCATCACAGCTAAAACTGAAACTATGTGACATGTTTTCTCAGGAAACCGCGTGGCGAAGCCAAGAAGTGCCGAAAGGTGTACGGCATGGAGAAGAGGGACCTGTGGTGCACAGCTTGCCGTTGGAAGAAGGCCTGCCAGCGCTTCACTGACTGAGCTTTATCTTTACCCCACTTCAAAACGTGCTCTTATATTGCGGGTGTTCCACGGACTGAGCGTCTGCGTCTCCTGCGCACACTCTCAGAGTGATCTTCGTGAGCGAAGGCATGTGGCCTTTTCAATGTCACTGATTCCTCCAGGCCACAAGGGGTGCTCTTTTCCTACCGCTTCCATAGTGGAACACTGAGACTTTTATTCAGAAAAAAACAACAAAAACCTGATAAAAAGCAAAAAAAGAAAAAGATTTCCGAAAAAAAAAAGAAGCTTTTGCTACATTGCATATTAAGGCAAAAAAAGAAGTTTTTTTCTTAAGTAATCCAGAAACAATCATTCAAAGCGAATTTTTTCAGGCAGTTTATTATAATTTCATGTTTTGTGTGCGCTCTGTGGAACACGGCTAACGATTTTCCATGATTTTAAGTGTGGCAGACTTTATACACAGCAGTTTTTACAGTTAAAAAAACTCTGTAAGCTATTTTTGATGGGTATTATGGAGTATTTTAAACAGTTGACCCTTTTCAACCTGGTTGCACTTACCAAGCAACTCAAATTCACTTATGCAAACATCGTTTAAGCATCCGTGCTTAACTGTTTCTGGACTTACTGCTTCGTTTTGCCTACAAGCACTTTTTAATGGCCATTTCTATATTTTGATCAAGCAGAGTGCAGATCAGCGCGTTTCAGCAAATAGTCGAGAACTGTTTGAACACACTTTGCTAAAGTAATACCTCTAAACAAGAATGAGCCTTTCAGAGAGAGCCTTTAGTGTACTTCAGCGCGAGTAGTTGTAGTGCAGGAATGTAAAATGGCCTCTCTCTCTGCTCTAACTCACCCAAACTATCAGATCAACTGCCTCTTCATAAGCTATGAGGTTTATGCCTGTCAGTCCACAGTATTAATTCAATGGCAGGCACTTTAACCGGCCACACTTTAGAGTTAACCCACAATCTGCTGTCATCCCAACAAGACATCCCAGTCTAATGTGATCCATAAATCAAGTGTTTTCCACACAAACACGACTTCGGGCAAATTTCGGGCCGCATTATGCTTCCTAAGGAATTGTTTGCTTCTCGTTCAGCATACGGATATTATTCACGTAAAGGAAACGCTTGCTCTGATAACGTGTGGACGTCTTCCACTGTGCTTTCTTTTCATTTCGAGGTGATCATGTGATGTTTTCATGTAAACGGACACACGCGGCTGGTGTGCACTGTGCTATCTGACCCTCTCTATATGAGCGAAGCAGCTCTGAGCTGTTACACTGCAAAATATGATTTATTGTGTTTTATTCTTGTATACAAATATCCAAACATGCTTAAATCACGATGCACATACTTGAGAATGAAAATGACTTTTGTTTTAAACTGTGTAACAAAATTAGGTGAATTTATGCTTAAAGCGAGAACGTTTTAAATTAAGTTTAAAATTTCGAATGTAAAATTTCAAAATTCAAATTTTAAATTTAAAATCAATTTTTTTTTCTTACAATTAAATCAAGATATAACTACTTGAGAATGAAAATGACTGAATGAATGTTAAGTGCCTTAATGCCGAAAACAAGAACTTTAAATTTAAAATTTGAAATTTCAAAATTAAAATTAAAATGTGAAATCTTAAATTTAAATGTCAAATTTTGAAGTTATTTTTTGCAATTTAAATCAAGATATATCTACTTGAGAATGAAAATGACTTGTTTTCTGAAAAAAATGTAACAAAATGAAGTGAATTTATGCTTAAATCAAGAACGTTTTGAATTAAGTTTAAAATTTACAATTTCAAAATTCTAATTTCAAATATCAAATTTCAATTTTTTTATTTAAATCAAGACATACCTACTTGAGAATGAAAATGACTTGTTTACTTAAAAAATTAAGTGAATTTATGCTTGAATCAAGAATGTTTTAAATTTGGTTTAAAATTTTAAATGTCAAAATTCAGATTTCAAATTTAAATTGTTTAAATTTAAAATTTGAAATTATATTTTAACATTTTAATCAAGATATATCTACTTGAAATTAACTAAATGTATGCTTCATGCTTAAAACAAGAACATTTTGAATTAAGTGTAAAATAAAAAATGCAAAAATTCAAATTTATATTTAAATGAAAATTTTTAAATTAGCCCACTGACAGTTATTTTTTTTAATTTAAAACTATTTTTGTGATCAATATATATCTACTTGAGAATGAAAATTACTTGTTTTCTGGAAAATGTAACAAAATTAAGTGAATTTATGTTTCAATTAAGGATGTTTTGAATTGTTTAAAATTTCAAAATTTACATTTAAATCAATAAAATAAAAATGATTTGTTTTGTTAAATGTATGCTTTATGCTTAAAACAAGAACATTTTGAATCAAATGTAAAATTTTAAATTTCTAAATTGAAATGTAAAATTTCAAAAACGTCAAATTTAAATAAAATGTACAATGTTAAATTAGCTTAGAAAAATTTGAGATTTTTTTTATTGTTATAAGCATAAACTCGCAAAAACCTTTGTTACACGTTTTCAGAAAACAAGTAAATGTATCTTAATTTAAGAATGTTTGAATATTTGTACTGGAAAACAAGATTTTTTTTTTTTTTTAGCAGTGAATCCATGAAACACTGATGGTCATTAGACATTTGAATGTTATCTGTATCTTAAAGAGACAGTTCACCCCAAAATTAGCTTTCTGTCATCATTTACTCATCCTCATGTCATTTCAAACCTATTTGACTTATATGAAACATGGAAATATATATATATATATATATATATATATATATATATATATATATATATATATAATTGGTAATTAAGTCAGAAGGATTTACAAACAACATTGGACCACATTGGCTTTCATTGTATGGACAACAATAAAGACAAAATCACCAGAGATGGTGAGACATTTTTCAAAATATCTACATAAAAAAGTCACACAGGTATTAAAACATGAGGAATGATAAAAATTTTCAAGTTAACTATCCCTTTAAGGTATGTATATAAAGAAGTAGTTAAAAATGCTATTTTCTTTTACAACATTTAATTTTAGGGTGAATTCTTTCTTTAAAAACTCTAATTCCAACTCAAACTGATAGCAGTTTGTTTCAAAATATTTGACATTAACGAAATCACCTTTCAGCTTTCATCAGACCAAACAAAATGTAGCTCCCCAAAAATGTAGCCGCTCAACCATTAATGATGGAAATCAAAGAAACGATCGGGCATGTGCGTAATTGCCAATCAAAATATATTGTCCAATCACAGCTTAGAGCAGCTTTGTCTTCTCTTTCGCAGTGGTCAGAAAGGAAAGAGCATCCCTCTCATGATCATAACTTTCACTAAGTGCCAATGAGAAGAACAAGAGGGAAAAAATATAATTGCACTAACTTGTACTGCACAAAACGTATATTTTTATGTACCGTTCTTTTTTTTACGCAGAAATTGAAGTTTTTAAAAAGCAAATGCGTAATGGTTGTCGGGCGACCGCCGGGGTTCTCATTGGGTCAGGGACGGGGTCTTTTCGCTGACCCTGCAACTATAAGCTTACGAGGCGGTACTTTGCGGCGGCGTGCTGGTTGACAGCGAGTTTCTCGCCGTCATTCATGTGACTGCAGGTGACTATCATTCAGGCTTGTTTCTAGGGATCGTCACTGTCTCGATTTAAAGGGATAGTTCACCCAAAAATGAAAATTTGATGTTTATCTGCTTACCCCCAGGGCATCAGTAGAACACAAACGAAGATTTTTAACTTAAACCGTTGCAGTCTGTCAATCATATAATGGCAGTCAGTAGCTGTGTTTTCATTACCTTTTAAATTGCACAAATTGAAATTGCGAATTGAAGATACACCTAATGAAATAATTGCGCAAAAACTACCATATATCGCAAAAAAGTTTTTACGCTCGCATGAGGTGGTTTTTTAGGCAATTTGAAAAAGGATTATTTCGCAAAACAGCAATGGAAACATTTTTTTCGCATTTACAGGACACAATATAGCCAAAATCCCACAAAAATCCATTGCCATGGCTTATCGCAAGAGGAAAAAATTACGTTTCAGTCGCATAACATCGGTTAATGGCAACGCCGTCATTTCGCAATACTTTTTAATCGACATCTATAAAATATTGCCAGAGTTTTGCGCAATTTTGCAATGGAAACACGCCTAATGAGCACCAAATATTTGACAGTAGCTGCGTTTTCATTACCCTTTAAATTGCACAAATTAAAAAATATGCCTAATGGATATGTGTCAATTGCGCAAAAACTACCATATATCGCAAAAAAGTTTTTACGCTCGCATGAGGTGGTTTTTTTAGGCAATTCGAAAAAGGAATATTTCGCAAAACAGCAATGGAAATGTTTTATTTGCATTTACAGGTCACATTTGATTAAATGCAGCCAAAATCCCACAAAAATCCGTTGCCATGACTTATCGCAAGAGGAAAAAAAATTACATTTCAGTCGCATAATATCGGTTAATGGAAACGCCATCATTTTGTAATACTTTTTAATCGACATCTATAAAATATCGCCAAAGTTTTGCGCAAATCTATAATGGAAACGCGCCTAATGACCACCAAATCTTTGACAGTAGGCACGTTTCCATTACAGATTTGCGCACAACTTTGGCGATATTTTATAAATATTGATTAAAAAGTATTGTGAAATGACGCCATTTCCATTACGTTCCAAACATAATTTTTTCTCTTGTGATAAGTCATAGCAATGGATTTTTGTTGGATTTTGGCTATATTTAATATGAATATGACCTGTAAATGTGGAAAAAAACCCGTTTCCATTGCTGTTTAGTGAAATATTCCTCTTTCGAATTGCCTGAAAAGCCACCTCAAGCAAGAATAAAAACTTTTTTGCGATATATGGGAGTTTTTGCGCAATTGACGCGTTTCCATTAGGCGTATTTTCAATTTGCGCAACTTAAAGACAATTCGAAAAAGGAATATTTCGCAAAACAGCAATGGAAATGTTTTTTTTTTTTTTTTTTTTTTCGCATTTACAGGTCACATTTAATTAAATATAGCCAAAATCTCACAAAAATTTGTTGCCATGACATATCGCAAGAGGAAAAAAAAATATGTTTCAGTTGCATAATATCAGTTAATGGAAACGCTGTCATTTTGCAATACTTTTTAATCAACATCTATAAAATAGCGCCAAAGTGTTGCGCAAATCTGTAATGGAAAGCACCTAGTGAAAAAAACACACACAGACCAAATTAAACCCTGTGGCTCCTGATGATACATTGAGGTCATTATTTACATTATTTACCTCTGGTCCACCACAACTTTCAACCAAAGTCCTTTTAAGACAAGTCATGTCACTCAGCGGCCATCTTTGAAACGCCTCTCGGGCATCAAAGTGCAGCTCCTATCTCTTTGAATGGGGAAACATCAAATTCTCCAAAACTGTTCGCCAAACTTATGATTAAATTTCATATTTGAAATCTCCAAAGAAATCCAACAAGAACTGCCTCATAAATATAGTTCCTTGTGCTTGAATAGCATTAAAAAAACGCTTATTTTTCCGGCTAGATGAGCCAGTGCGCATGCGCAGTACTGAACGCACGTCTTAGAGCGCCGGCTGTTTCTATAGCAACCGGGACTTCTAACAGCAGCTGCAGTGACGCGCTGACTTTACTAATCAACTATTGGCTCTTTCACTAAGAAGGCGGAGCTTCGCGGCCATGATGACCGTTTCATTGTTCCCCATTCAAAACTACACGAGTGACAACGTGATCTGCCATCAGTAACGTTAGATATAGGAGCGTCCCTCCTTGTTTACACAGTGCACAGCGGCTACTCAAAATGGTAACTACTTGTGCTCATCCTGATTCTGGCAACTGATTAAAAACTAAAAGATTACGTTTCCTTGTGCAAGCTCATACGAGAGTGTTGACTTTTTACCGACTACATTGCCAGAGTACGTTGACGCGTCACGTGACAAACCACAACGGTTTTAGTTAAAAAAAAATCTTTTTGTGTTCTACTTTAGAAAGTCATCTACATCTCGGATGCCCTGGGGGTAAGCAGATAAACATCCGATTTTAATTTCTGGGTGAACTGTTCAAAAATAAAGATCATTTCCTATGTTCAACGGTGTGTTTTTATTCATAGGAAAAGAGATTTGGATTTTAGGCGTCAACAATCAGGCAGTGGCGCTTTAAATACGTGCATCAATTTCATGGCTTTGAAAATATGATATAAAATCCAAACGAGAATGCCTTTTGTTTTTAAAGTTCACTGTAGTGAATATAACATGTATATATTCATTGTATATTTTGGGCTGAGGGGAAACGGGAAAAAGAAGCATCAATGAATGTAAAATCTACAACATGAAACGCCTGTAATCTGAGTTTGTTTCATCAGCTGTCTCAGACAAATTTCTTTCTCTGTTTTCTTTCATATCAAGTAGTTAGAACCACTCAGTGTTTTTCTTTAGCTTGGCTCTGGCTTTGATGCATTTTCATTGTGTTGTGGATAAGCGAGTGTGTACATCATGGCGTATGTACTTTTGTGAGGCAGGAAGGACGTTACGATGTGGATCATTGCGTCATTCTGCTCTGCACATTCCGATAGATGATTTTACGTTAGTTCGTCTGAGCCTTTGTCTGTCCGTTCCCCTGTTATTCGAACTTCACTGACTGCCTGTTGCTTTTTCAGCCAGGATATTAAGCTAAACGCCCAAGAAAATGTGTAAAAACTCCACTTTCTTTCTTTGTAACATTTTCAGTGTTCAGAAAGCATCATCATAATAATCCTACTATTCAATACAGCTGTAACAATCATACGATTCTCTTTACAGAACTCTTTCGGCTATGTTTAACTGTTGAGGTCTTGTCATTGTGTCAAGCCATTTCTTTCTATATTTTTATTGTTCTTTGGTTGAAATTTGATGCATGTCTTGTATCACCTTTGTACTATCTTGCTTTATTGGAACCATTATTGTTTTTCAGAAGTTGACAGTGACGTGTCCAGAGTTGAGTGAATGAACGAGAGGATGAAGGTATTTCTGGTGTTGACTTTTAGTTGGTTGGTTGGTGATGAGAGTGTGATTGAAATAAACATGGATTTCAGAAAGATGTTTGATTGGAATGGTTTTTTCTTCTTTATTTGTGCAGGTTTATGTGTGTTAGTGCAGGTCTCCAGTAGATGGTCCTAGAACATCTTTTTACATTTCATTGAAATTACTTAATGTTTCCATAGTTAATATACACAGTACCGCTCAAGTTTGAAATGCATTTATTAATAATAAAAAAAAAAACATTATATGAAAATATGTTAAAATGTAATTTATTCCTGTGATGCAAAACTAAATTTTCAGCATCATTACTTCAGTGTCACATGATCCTTCAGAAATCATTCTAATATTATCATTAAAACATTTATTCAAACATTATAAATTATAACATTATAAATGCCTTTACTGTCACTATTGATCAATATCCTTGCTGAATCAAAGTTGTAAAAGATTTTACTGACCTCAAGCTTTTTAAAGCAATTCTTTGCCCAAAAAATTTGCTGAAAATGTACCCTCAAGCCATTCAAGATGATGAGTTTGTTTCTTCATGGGAACAGATTTAGAGAAATGTAGCATTCCATCACTTGCTCACCAATGGATCCTCTGCAGTGAATGGGTGCCGTCAGAATGAGAGTCCAAACAGCTGATGAAAACAATAATAATCCACACTACTCCAGTCCATCAGTTAACATCTTATGAAGTGAAAGCTGCATATTTGTAATAAAATCCAAGCAATTTTCATTTCAAACCATTACTTCCAGCAAAATATGAGTCCATAACCTACAACACATCTTCCAATAAAAAGTTGTCTGAATCAGGAGAGAAATATGCACAGATCAAGTGCAATTTTCTAAGTAAAAAAAACAAAAACGGTTCTGAACAAATATGTCAGTGGATTTTGACATGAGGAGAACAGGAGATATTAATTATTTTTAGAAGTTAGTTTATAAGTTAAAATGTGTTTACAAAACACAAATTTACAGAAAATGTACTCATCCCCTTGTCAAAGATGCTCATGTCTTTCTTTTTTCTTTCTTTCTTTCATGTGTTTTCTTCACATTCAATTTCAGGATTTCTTGCCATATAGTGGACTTCTATAGTGTCTGCGAGTTTGAACGTCCAAAATGTAGGCTTAAATGTCTCTAAACTATTCCAGTCAAGGAAGAGGGGTCTTATCTAGCAAAACGATTGGTTGTTTTCTAAAAAAACAAACAAAAAAAAAAAATTACATACTTTTTAACCTCAAACGTTTGCCTTGTGTAGGTCTGTGTGAACTTGATTTTTCTTCCATTTCAAGACAGAAAACTCCAATCTCATTTTTTCCTCCAACTACAAAATCACCCTACATCGCTGTTTTACCTTTTTTTGTAAAGGCCACTTGACCTTCTTTGTTTGTTCACTTTGTAAACGCTGGGTCGGCGATTTTGAAATTGGAGGAGAAAATAAGACGGGAGCTTTGGTTTAAGACTGTCTTAAACCAAAAAAAAGTTCACACAGATCTAGACAAGACGAGTGTCTGAGATTAAAAAATTACTGTAACTGTTTTTTTTTAGAAAAAAAACAAAACACGATCGTTTCACTAGACAAGACCCTTCTTCCTTGGCTGGGATCGTTTAGAGCCCTTTGAAGCCACATTAAACTACATTTTGAAAGTTCAAACTCGGGGGCACCATAGAAGTCCACTATATGGAGAGAAATCCTGAAATGTTGTCCTCAAAACACAATTTCTTTAGAACTAAAGAAAGAAAAACATGAACATCTTGGATGACAAGGGGCTGAGTACATTATCTGTAATCTTTTCTTCTGGAAGTGAACTACCCCTTTATTGATAGGCTTGTTTATTACAAATATGAAGCTTTTCACTTCACAAGATGTTAACTGATGGACTGGAGTGGTCTGGATTACTTGTGATGTTTTTATCAGCTCCTTGGACTCTCATTCCGACGGCACCCATTCACTGCAGATGATCCATTGTCGAACAAGTGATAGACTGATAAATTTCTCCAAATCTGTTATGGTACAAAAACAGCATTTACACTTTGGATTGCCTGAGGTTTTCAGCAAATTTTCATTTTTTGGTGAACATTTTTTTTTTTGATGGTAGTGTATATATAAAACACAACTCAGCTTTAAATCAACACCAGTCGTGATTATAATCATTACAGCTAATTTCTGATTATGTTTGGCCATGGAAATGTTACCAGTAAAACCGTTACTGAAACAGGTAAATAAAAATCTTTTTATAAAACATAAATGGTTACTTCTCATATACTTCAACAGATTAACCCTTGAATAAGGTATAAAATATTTGCATGAAATGAGCAATTCAGTCATAATTGTTCCCCACTGATTACTGCAACCTTTCATAAAACAAATGCCACGTATAAAATGAATCTCAGAGATGATGAATTCTCCTGATGTTAGCCGTATATCAACCTCTGGTCCAGTGGGTGGTGCTGTAGTTCACACCAGCAGTGGGTTGTCCAGTACTGCTACTCCTGCAGCCACACCTCCATCTGCATGCTCTGAGCTCTTGGTTCTCAGCAGGTGGCCCACGCACTCATTTAACACCATGTCTTTGCCTTTCCTGTGTATGGAAAAAGCTGCAGTTATTTGCTGTAACACAGTGAATTTTAAAGGGATAGTTCACCCATCAAAATTCACCCTCATGTCATTCCAAATCCATAAGACCTTTGTTCATATGTGGAATACAAATTAAGATATTTCTGATGTCACATGGACTATTTTAACAATGTCCTTACTACCATTATGGGCCTTGAACGTGTCAGTTGCATTGCTGTCTATGCAAGGTCAGAAAGCTTTCGGATTTCATCAAAAATATCTTCATTTGTGTTCTGAAGATGAACAAAGGTCTTATGGATTTGGAACTATCCCTTTAAGATGTTTGTAAAACAAAAGCAGATAATTTGTTGAAAAATAATGATCCCACCTGACGTACACTCCAAATGCACCCAGTTCACTCAGACAGGAGTTCAGTTTCAGAGGAGCTCCTGGCCTGAGCAGGTAGTTCTGGACTGGGACAGGCTGGATCTTGTCCATCAGGATGTAAGCCATCCTCTCAGAGGAGTTCTTCAGGTTCTCCAGTACTTCACAGATCTCATTGCCGTAAATGTTGTTACCTATGGCATACAGTAGGAAGTCTTTGAGCTACTGTTTGTGAGATATATGTGTGTACACAACACCGGATGTGACTTGTGATACTCACCACCTCCCTCCCTCTGAGGCTTCAGCACATACTGATCTGGATTGGCCAAAGCCATTGCTACGGTTTTATCACCTTCTTCTCCCTGTAGAAAAACAGGTTGATCATTTAAAATGTAAACCTCTTTGAAAAGTAAAAAAAAATAAATAAAATAAAACTGTTTTTGCTAAGTTAAAAGTCAAAAGTTTACATACACCTTCCAGAATCTGCAATTTTTTTTTAATTTTTTAACCAAAATAAGAGGGATCATACAAAACGCATGCTATTTTTTATTTAGCACTGACCTGAGTAAGATATTTCACATAAAGAGTTGTTTACATATAGTCCACATGAGAAAATAACGGATGAATTTCTAAAAAATAACCCTGTTCAAAAGTTTACATACACTTGATTCTTAATACTGTGTGTTACCTGAATGATCCACAGCTGTGTTTTTTGTTTAGTGATAGTTGTTCATGAGTCCCTTGTTTGTCCTGAATAGTTAAACTGCCTGCTGTTCTTCAGAAAATCAATCAGGTTCCACAAATTCTTTGGTTTTCCAGCATTTTTGTGTATTTGAACCCGGAAAGGGTTCAAATACATAAAAATGCTGGAAAACCAAAGAATTTGTGGGACCTGAAGGATTTGAAGAAGAGTACGCAGTTTAACTGTTCAGGACAAACTCATGTCTCATGACTCATTAACAACAATCACTAAACAAGAAAGAAAAAAAAAAAAAAAAACAGCTGTGGATCATTCAGGAAACAACACAGTATTTAAAAAATAATTTCATTTTCATGACTTGAAATAATTACAAATGAAAAAAATGGAACTATATGCTGCTGCTGCATTAACAAAGTTGTTACTCTACCATGTCCAGGGTGTACAGCCCAGCGAAAGTGGCCCGAATCTGAGCAACCGTTTCAGGTTCGTCAGGGAAGAAACGCTCCAGAACCCCCGGCCGAGCCAGTTCCTGCTGCACTTTCTTCGTCCCAGCGAGATGGGTACTAATGTCCGGACACTTCACAGCCAGAGAGCGCTCCATCATCAGACGGGCCTCCCAGCTCTGAAACATGCATCAGGTTATTGGTTTCATTCCCAGCAAACACCTAAAACGAATTATTTCTGAGAAGAATCTTTTTTTTTTTACTATGGAAAAAAGATGTCCTCACCTGCTCGGAGGTGTAGTTTTGGGGCATGTATCCGTTACGGAAATAGACAATAGCGACCTCGTGACCATCTCTGCAAGTTGAATAGAAAAATGAGTCCTTTATTTTTGTTATTACATATTGTTATATTATTACAAGTTGAAAAAAAAAAATTAGTTGTCATAGGTAATTGTGTTTATATGGCAAAACATTGCTGTCATTCCCGAGTATTCTACAACGCTAATATTAGTGTGTTTACAAATGGGAAATGTGTAAATCATAAACACTCACACAAAGAGCCTCCTGCTCTCATCCAGGGATCCAGTTCTGCAAACATCTTCAAACTGTCGTCTTATTACAGGAATATTTCTGCACATATAAAAGAACAGATCATCACTTCAGTCCCTAGTAAGCTCTTGTTTGGAAGAAAAAGTAACTGCGATGGTTTGCTTCACAAACAACACTAATAAATACGTTGGTCACACTTTATTTTATACTAACTATTAACTACAACTTTTGCCTTAATAAACACCTAATTTGCTGCATATTAAAGGGATAGTTCTCCCAAAAATGAAAATTTGATGTTTATCTGCTTACCCCCAGGTCATCCAAGATGTAGGTGACTTTGTTTCTTCAGTAGAACACAAACGAAGATTTTTAACTCAAACCGCTGCAGTCTGTTAGTGATTTAATGGCAGTGGATGGGCACCAAACCTTTAAAAGTAAAAAAAAAAAACATGCCCAGACAAATCCAAATTACACCCTGCAGCTCGTGACGATACATTGATGACCTAAGACACAAAACGATGAATGCTGAGCTGAGCTGGACATTGTTGTGTATCAAAGGTAAAACATTTTATAATTACTGTTCAGTTTCTCGATTGTTTCGTGTCTTAGGTCATCAATGTATCGTCACGAGCCGCAGGGTGTAATTTGGATTTGTCTGTGCATGTTTTTTTTTTTACTTTCAAAGGTTTGGTGCCCATTCACTGCCATTAAATGACCAGACTGCAAAGGTTTGAGTTAAAAATCTTTGTTTGTGTTCTACTGAAGAAACAAAGTCACCTACATCTTGGATGACCTGGGGATAAGCAGATAAACATCACATTTTCATTATTGGGTGAACTATCGCTTTAACAGTTAGTAAGGTAGTTATGTTCAGGTATGAGATAGGAGGATTAAGGGATCTAAAACTTCCAGACTTCCAGAACAAAAATCTACAGATAATGTACTCATCCCCTTGTCATCCAATATGTTCATCTTTCTTTCTTTAAAGAAATTATGTTTTTGAGGAAAACACTTCAGGATTTCCTTTAATATAATGGGTATGTATGGTGCCCCCGAGTTTGAACTTCCAAAAAGCAGTTTAAACGCAGCTTCAAAAGGCTCTAAATGAGCCCAGCCGAGGAAGAAGGGTTTTATCTAGTAAACAATTGGTTATTAAAAAAAAAAAAAAAAAGACAATTTATATACTTTTTAACCTTAAATGCTCATCTTGTCTCATCTCTGCGATGCGCTTGGTACAGTTAGGGTATGTCGAAAAACTCCCATCTTTTGTCTTCAACTTCAAAATCCTACAACGCTGTTTTACCATTTTTTTTGTAAAGGCCGTTTGATCTTCTTTGTATGTTCACTTTGTAAACACTGGGTCGGTACTTCTGCAGCGATGTAAAGCAATTTTGAAGTTGGGGAAAAAAAGGGGCTTGGAGTTTTTCAACTGTATTGACCCGGATCGAAAATAACCAATCGTTTCACTAGATAAGACCGTTCTTCCTTGGCTGGGATCGTTTAGAGCCCTTTGAAGCTGCATTTAAACTGCATTTTGGAAGTTCAAACTCGGGGGCACCATAGAAGTCCATTATATGGAGAGAAATCCTGAAATGTTTTCCTCAAAAAACAATTTCTTTACGACTGAAGAAAGAAAGACATGAACATCTTGGATAACAAGGGGATGAGTACATTATCTGTACATTTTTGTTCTGAAAGTGAACTAATCCTTTAATATGTGCTTCATAAGTACTAATAAACTGTTGATATGTTAGTAATATGCTTGCTAATAAGAAACTAGTTAATAGACAGAATTGGTCCCTGAAGTGTTACCAAGATGTATATTAATAGCAAATTTGTTTAAAACAGCATTATATCCATTACTAATGTAATAACACTAATGTAGTTACATAGTAATTATATAGTAACTAATGTAATAACTTGACACTGAATCCTGATTATAGCAAAACTATCAGAATACTTACCTTTTCCACAGCTCATTCTCTACATATCGATGATCGTAAATATTCCTCTGAACATTCTCGACCAGAAACATAACCACTGCCCTGTACAGGAAAACATCATGAGTGATTCTGATTACAAAAGTAAACACTTACAAAGCATCATGTGACTGCAAGACTAATTTTCACAATCGAGTTTTCAACCTATTAACTTACAGTGTAATTAAACTACAGTTCAAAAATCTGTGATTAATCTTTTCACTGATAATTAGAAATGTTTCTTGAGCATCAAATCAGCATATTAGAATAATTTCTGAAAATTAAGCATTTTAAGACACACCTTTCAGATCCATAGAGCTCCCAGGCTTTGGCTAAACCTTTGGCCAGACCTGCTGCTGGGTTGTTGTCGAGCACATTTTTACTCTCCTCTGACAAGTTTGCGACTTTCAGAATGTGCCTTTCAGGAATAAAATAAAACAGTGTGTCAACATAACCTTCACTGTACTAAACATCACACATCATTCAGTGATGAACCAGTGCTGTTTGTAGCTTTAAATTTATCATTCAGCTCAGACTTACCGATGGACGTCCGGTGTCCGTGAAGAAAGACCACCGAAACTTGCAGCAATAGTGTTGATTTCAATCTGCTTCAGGGACGTCCCACCATCTGGACTGTGGTCCAACATGTAGTCTGAGCGATTCAAGCCCACCACTATTGACTTGGGGAAGATATGAGCTATAGTTTAAGTAAATGTATCTTAAAAACTTACGCAATAGCATTAATTTTACATTTATAAGGAGTGTATATGGAAGAGGAGATGCACTGTTGATACTGTACACTACTAGTCAAAAGTTTTTGAACAGTAAGATTTTTAATGTTTCTTAAAGAAGTCTCTTCTGCTCACCAAGCCTACATTTATTTGATGCCGATTACAGTAAAAACAGTAACATTTTGAAATATTTTTACTATTAAAAATGGCTGTTTTCTATTTGAATATATTTTAAAATGTAATTTATTTTTGTGATCAAAGCTAACATTTCAGCTTTAGTATCACATGATCCTTCAGAAATTATTCTAATATGCTGAATTGCTGTTCAAGAAACATTTATTGTTATTATTATTATTATTATTATTATTATCAATATTTAAAGCAGTTGAGTAACAGTTACATTTTTTCAAGATGGAAAGATCCAAAGATCAGCATTTATCTGAAATAAAAAGCTTTTGTAACAGCATGCACTATACTATTCCAAAGTTCGTATATTTTTATGGAGGAAAGAAATTATAGAAATTAATACTTTTATTTAGCAAGGATGCTTAAAATTGAACAAAAGTGATGATAAAGAAGTTAATAATGTTGCAAAACATTTCTATTCCAGTAAAAGGTGTTTTTCTGAACTTTCTATCCATCAAAGAAACCTGAAAAAATTCTACTCAGCTGTTTTCAACATAATAATAATAAATATTTTTGAGCAGCAAATCAGAATATTAAAAATTATTTCTGAAGGATTGTGTGACTGGAGTAATGATGCTAAAAATTCACAGGAATTAATTTAATTTTAAAATATATTCAAAAAGAAAACTGTTATTTAAAACAGTAAAAAAATCAAAAAAAAAAATCACAATTTTACTGTTTTTGCTGTGCGTCAGATCAAAATAAATGTAGGCCTGGTGAGCAGAAGAGACTTCTGGTGGTAGTGTACATGTACCACCATTTAAAAAGTTTAGGGTCTGTGAGTTTCTATTAAAAAATGTTTGAAATAAGTCTCATATACAGTGGGTACGGAAAGTATTCAGACCCCCTTAAATGTTTCACTCTGTTATATTGCAGCCATTTGCTGAAATCATTTAAGTCCATTTTTTCCTCATTAATGTAAACACAGCACCCCATATTGACAGAAAAACACAGAATTGTTGACATTTTTGCAGATTTATTAAAAAAGAAAAACTGAAATATCACATGATATTCAGACCCTTTGCTCAGTATTTAGAAGAAGCACCCTTTTGATCTAAAACAGCCATGAGTCTTTTTGGGTTTTTCACACCTGGATTTGGTGATCCTCTGCCATTCCTCCTTGCAGATCCTCTCCAGTTCTGTCAGGTTGGATGGTAAACGTTGGTGGACAGCCATTTTTAGGTCTCTCCAGAGATGCTCAATTGGGTTTAAGTCAGGGCTCTGGCTGGGCCATTCAAGAACAGTCACAGAGTTGTTGTGAAGCCACTACTTCGTTCTTTTAGCTGTGTGCTTAGGGTCATTGTCTTGTTGAAAGGTAAACCTTCGGCCCAGTCTGAGGTCCTGAGCACTCTGGAGAAGGTTTTCGTCCAGGATATCCCTGTCCTTAGCCCGCATTCATCTTTCCCTCGATTGCAACCAGTCGTCCTGTCCCTGCAGCTGAAAAACTCCCCCACAGCATGATGCTGCCACCACCAAGCTTCACTGTTGGGACTGTATTGGACAGGTGATGAGCAGTGCCTGGTTTTCTCCACACATACCGTTTAGATTTGAGGCCAAAAAGTTCTATCTTGGTCTCATCAGACCAGAGAATCTTATTTCTCACCATCTTGGAGTCCTTCAGGTGTTTTTTAGCAAACTCCATGCGGGCTTTCATGTGTCTTGCACTGAGGAGAGGCTTCCGTCGGGCCACTCTGCCATAAAGCCCCGACCGGTGGAGGGCTGCAGTGATGGTTGACTTTCTACAACTTCCTCCCATCTCCCGATTGCATCTCTGGAGCTCAGCCACAGTGATCTTTGGGTTCTTCTTTACCTCTCTCACCAAGGCTCTTCTCCCCTGATAGCTCAGTTTGGCTGGACGGCCAGCTCTAGGAAGGGCTCTGGTCGTCCCAAACGTCTTCCATTTAAGGATTATGGAGGCCACTGTGCTCTTAGGAACCTTAAGTGCAGTAGAAATTTTTTCGTAACCTTGGCCAGATCTGTGCCTTGCCACAATTCTGTCTCTGAGCTCTTCAGGCAGTTCCTTTGACCTCATGATTCTCATTTGCTCTGACATGCACTGTGAGCTGTAAGGTCTTATATAGACAGGTGTGTGGCTTTCCTAATCAAGTCCAATCAGTATAATCAAACACCGCTGGGCTCAAATGAAGGTGTAGAACCATCTCAAGGATGATCAGAAGAAATGGACAGCACCTGAGTTAAATATATGAGTGTCACAGCAAAGGGTCTGAATACTTAGGACCATGTGATATTTCAGTTTTTCTTTTTTAATAAATCTGCAAAAATGTCAACAATTCTGTGTTTTTCTGTCAATATGGGGTGCTGTGTGTACATAATGAGGAAAATGAACTTAAATGATTTCAGCAAATGGCTGCATTATAACAGAGTGAAACATTTAAGGCGGTCTGAATACTTTCCGTACCCACTGTATTATTAAAATGTGTATATTTTAAAAAAAATCTGTTTTTGTCATTTATTCCTGTGATCAAAGCTGAATTTTCAGGATCATTACTCCAGTCTTCAGTGTCACATGATCCTTCAGAAATCATTCAAATATGCTGATTTGCTGATCAAAATTGTTTTATTATTATTTTTGTTGTGTAACATTTTTGTGAAAAAAAAAAAGATTTGTTTTCTGGATTTTTGATCTTTTGTTTATATAAATGTCTGTACTGTCACTTTTAATCAATTTATTTCTTGCTTGCTGAATTGAAGTATTAATATATAAAAAAAAAAAAACTTTGAACATAGTATATTATAAACAACAGAAGCAAATGTTCTTAACGAATATTTTTAATTAATGAACAAACTAATGGTAAGTGATTATACCTGGGGATGATTTTCCTGCTGAACTTGTTTGTATAAGTTAAAAAGTCTTGCTGTAAAACTGTCAACTTTGATGGTGCTGTTGAAGCAAAACAAACAAACAAAAAGATTTAGATGGATCAGACCACACCTAAAGTATTAATAAAGTTTGAATTAAAGGGTAAGATGTCATTTTGATGCCACTAGATGTAATAGCAAAAATACTGGCGGAAAGGAAAGGTCCTATACTCATAATTTGTTCTCTGCATTTAACCCATCCAAGTGCACAAACACATCAGTCTGTAGTGAACATACACATACACATACACACACACACACACACACACACACACACACACACACACACACACACACACACACACACACACACACACACACACACACACACACACACACACACACACACACACACACACACACAGAGAGAGAAAAGTAGGGCAGGGAATAGTGCAATGATATCATACCTGGCTAGAGTTTTCTCTAGGAAGGCGGGATTTTGGCTGACCAGGTCTACCAACCTGTTAAATTGTGTTTGTACTGCCAGTGCCTGATGAAAAACCGCTTTGGGCACCGGTGTGGGAAACAATGTGAACGGTGCATAACTCACTACCTGTGAACAAACAGATTTATTTGGCATGCATGTACACAATCAAAAACCTTCAGTCACTCCCAATTCTTTGAACAACGGGTGATTCAACAAGGCAGATCTAATACTCCATAATCCAGAAACAAAACATGGCCGCAGGATAGACAGAATTCCAGACATGACTGTGAATTAACTGCACCTCTGTGACTAGATGTCAGTCAGCGTTTCAAATCATTTGTTATATGAATCAATTTGAGTCTTTGATCTGGATTAGGTCAACAGTGCTACCAGAGGCATTTCCTGTAGGTTACACTGTGCAAAATTATTTCTATAAAGTTATAAAGTTGTAACTAAAACAAAGACTACTGGAGTACAATTCAGTGTTACTTGCTGATTCGTTAATTAATTGTGAAATGTAGCAATTACATTTTTGCTCTGTACATATATACACACAAACATATATAAAATCAAACCAAAAGTTATTTAGACACCAGATATTTTTTTTTTTACTAGTGGGTGCAGGACATTATAGTTAATTTATAGTGAGGATAGCAAAATAAAGAAAACTGTGACATATTATACCCAAAATGTCTTCATATAGTGGACTACCAGTACAATTTATAAAAAAAATTGGGACCAAACATTTTATTTGACACTTTGACCTGACCAGGTTTTGTTAAATACCTTTGTATCAAAGTTATGACATTATCAAGATGAATTTGTTGTGACAGTTGAACTTTTGAGGTTTTGTTATTTTTTACTACCATTTTCTAAACTATAGAAAATAAACCGTTATAATTTGAGAAATGTTAAAGGTGTCTAAATAATTTTGGGTTTGACTGTGTGTGTGTGTGTGTGTGTGTGTGTGTATATACAGTGGACAAAATAATTATTTGATCCCCTGCTGATTTTGTAAGTTTTCCCACTGACAAAGAAATGATCAGTCTATAACTTTAATGGTAGGTTTATTTTAACAGTGAGAGACAGAATAACAACAAAAAAAATCCAGAAAAATGCATTTTAAAAAAAAATTATAAATTGATTCACATTTTAATGAGTGAAATAAGTATTTGACCCCTTCGCAAAACATGACTTAGTACTTGGTGGCAATCACAGAGGTCAGACATTTCTTATAGTTGACCACCAGATTTGCACACATCTCAGGAGGGATTTTGTCCCACTCCTCTTTTCAGATCTTCTCCAAGTCGTTAAGGTTTTGAGGCTGACGGTTGGGAACACGAACCTTCAGCTCCCTCCACATTTCTATGGGATTAAGGTCTGGAGACTGGCTAGGCCACTCCAGGACCTTAATGTGCTTCTTCTTGAGCCACTCCTTTGTTGCCTTGGCCGTGTGTTTTGGGTCATTGTCATGCTGGAACAGCCATCCACGACCCATTTTCAATGGTTCTCACCCAAGATTTGTCCTGTCCCCTTAACAGAAAAAAAAACCCAAAGCATAATGTTTCCACCTCCATGTTTGATGGTGAGAATGCTGTTCTTGGGGTCATAGGCAGCATTCCTCCTCCTCTAAACACAGCGAGTTGAGTTGATGCCAAAGAGCTAGATTTGGTCTCATCTGACCACAACACTTTCACCCTGTTCTCTGAATCATTCAGATGTTCAGTGGCAAACTTCAGACAGGCCTGTACATGTGCTTTCTTGAGCAGGGGGACCTTGCAGGCGCTGCAGACTTTCATTCCTTCACGGCGTAGTGTGTTACCAATTGTTTTCTTGGTGACTATGGTCCCAGCTGCCTTGAGATCACTGACAAAATCCTTCTGTGTAGTTCTGGGCTGATTCCTCACCGTTCTCACGATCATTGAAACTCCACAAGGTGAGATCTTGCATGGAGCCCCAGGTCGAGGGAGATTGACAGTTGTTTTGCGTTTCTTCCATTTGTAAATAATGGCACCAACTGTTGTCACCTTCTCACCACTTACTTGGCAATGGTCTTGTAGCCCATTCCAGCCTTGTGTAGGTAAACAATCTTGTCTCTGACATCCTTGAACAGCTCTTTGGTGGAGAGATCAAATACTTATGTCACTCATTAAACTGCAAATCAAAGTGTAACCTTTTTTTAAATGCATTTTTGCTGTTATTCTGTCTCTCACTGTTCGAATAAACCTACCATTAAAATTCTATGCATACACACATATATGTCTCTTAGAAATGCTAGTTTTACATTAGCCTGAGTTGCAATAGAAGGCAAATTAGTGTTGCCACCAGTGCAACTGGTTATTATTTGCATATAGTACATAATATTTTCATTATTAATATTATGCAGGGATATTTTTAAAGAACATGTCTTCTAGGCACATAAAACAGTGATGCACTCTTACATCAGGAGAGTTTGGCGTTTCTTTGGTCCGCATCAACACCCCATGTAAAAGTGCTGCGTCTTTTGCTATCTCCGTTATATTTTTGATCAGATTTTCATCTTTCAGGACGTCCTCCCATTTGACAGACATGGCAGAAAATCTACAATGAGAAGAAAACAAACTATAGTCAGTACATATGCTATTTTATGCTGTTTTTCATTTGTCAAACTTAAAGGAGTAGTTCACTTTCAGAACAAAAATGTACAGATAATGTACTCACCCCCTTGTCATCCAAAATGTTCATGTCTTTCTTTCTTCATTCGTAAAGAAATTATGTTTTTTGAGGAAAACATTTCAGGATTTCTCTCCATATAATGGACTTCTATGGTGCTCCCGAGTTTGAACTTCCAAAATGCTGTTTAAATGCAGCTTCAAAGGGCTCTAAATGATCCCAGCTGAGGAAGAAGGGTCTTATCTAGCGAAACAATCGGTTATTTTCTAAAAACATTATACTTTTTAATCTCTACACAGAGTACACCTAGAGCTAGACAAGATGAGCAATTGAGGTTAAAAAGTAGGTAAATTGTAATTTTTTTTTAGAAAAAATTAGATAAGACCCTTCTTTCCTCGGCTGTGATCATTTAGAGCCCTTTGAAGCTGCAGTTTGGAAGTTCAAACTCGGGGGCACCAAAGAAATCCATTGTATGGAGAGAAATCCTGAAATGTTTTCCTTAAACATAATTTCCACACGACTGAAGAAAGACATGAACATCTTGGATGACAAGGGGGTGAGTACATGTTCTGTACATTTTTGTCCTGACTCCTTTAAGATTTTTACTTAAAGTGACAGCCTGACAATGAGAAGAAATGTGAATTTTCAGGGACACATATTTTCTGATACATATCTTTGCTGTACTGCAGACTATTTCAACTAACATATCAACTATTGCATGATTATGTCAAGTTTATATTATTAAACTATTTAAATGATGAAACTTCTGCATTAAAAAGCATGTACACATGTCATTACTCGGACTTTGTACTGCTGAGGAAGGGGAATTGACTTAAATACGACTTTAAGAAGGTTCACAGATGAATGGACCTGTACACACTATACGCTGGAGTGATGTAACGTTTAAAATCATTGCACTCATCATGACACTGCACAAATGCACTGGAGAACATTTACAAACAGCACACTAGCTCATGTAGCTGCAGTTATTATGACCTACCTGATGTATTTGATCACTCCTGTGGCTCCTAAGGTCCTCGTTTACAGTGAGTTTGTATAATATTTAAGGGCTCAGTTCATCTACTCAGACTGAGATCAAATCGGCACTCATATGAACTACTTTCAGGCGTGCTGCTAACTGAAGTGTGGTGCTGTTCGTATCAATGGCTCATACAGAAACGATAGCCAATCAGTGGACAGAACGCTGATGACGCCAATGTTCACGTGCGCGCGCAGCACTGCATATCACGTCGTACTAAACCTAACAACTACGTTAAGTATTAAATAAGCAGTTTTCATTGCTTTAATAATATTTATTAAATTTTTCTTACTTCTTTTCTTTGTTAATGTTCTCCTGTAGGTGATTGTATATTTTCGTCAATTTTTTGAAAAAATAAATAAATAACAAAATAAATAAATTGGTCCCTAAGTTTGACTAAGTGGCGCATTGGCAGAATGGCCAGAATAATTGCACTTTGTATGCTGTTTACAAAAGAATCAAGTATCAATATTGAATTTTATTACAAATTTATTAAAGGGGTATAAGTTATGGATTAAATGATCATTCTTATTAGTTATAAAACTACTAATTAGTTTGGAAAAAACGACGTGAAGTGACGCTTTAGTTTTTAACGGCCAAAGAGTGTGAGGTAAGATGTAAGTAGCTAAATATTTAATATTTAACAACAGTATTACTATAAAAATGTAAAAGAACCAATGGTAGTATTTAATTCCTATAAAAAAAAGACCATGATTACATGACTACGGCCCTTTTAAGCCTAACATATTTAAGTTAGAACAATCTAATATATTTTTTGTAATATGCAATTGATAGTTCACCTAATGCTAAATTATTAATAAAATAATGAATTATGCCAAATTGTCGCTTTATTTTATTTGCCTAACAACTTAATCAGTTTTTTTACGTTAACAGTTTCCACATCTTCAGTTTATACACTATCAGTCAAAAGTTTTTGAACAGTTAGATTTTTAATGTTTTTTTAAGAAGTCTCTTTTAAAAAGAAGCACATTTTGAATTATTTTTACTATTTAAAATAACTGTTTTCTATTGGAATATATGAATTTTCAGCATTATTATTCCAGTCAGAAATCATTCTAATATGTTCGTTTGTTGCTCAAAAATATTATTATTATGTTGAAAACAGCTGAGCAGTATTTTTTCAGGTTTCTTTGATGAATAGAAAGTTCAGAAGAACAGCATTTATCTGAAATAGAAATCTTTTGTAACATTATAAATGCCTTATATTACTTTTGATCAATTGAAAGCATCCTTGCTAAAAAAAGCATTAACTTCTATTATAAAAAAAAATTCTGACTCCAAGCTTTTGAAAATCAACTGTTTAAATAATAATAATAATAATAATAATAATAATAATATTTCTTGAGAATCAAATCAGCATATTAGAATGATTTCTGAAGTATCGTGTGACATTGAAGACTTTGCTTAGCTTTGATCACAGGAATAAATTACATTTTAAAATATATTAAAACAGAAAACAGTTATTTTAAATAGTAAAAATATTTCACAATATTACTGTACTTTTGATCAAATAAATGCAGGATTGGTGAGCAGAACATAATTATTTTTAAAACGTTAAAAATCTTACTGTTTTACCGTGGTAGTGTATACAAATGAACAGGTTGCTTGAAAGGTCCTTTTCAACAAAATTGCATTTTCATTCAGTATATCCTAGAGTCTTTTTTACAGTAATAATAGTGAAACAAAATGTCCTCCAGGTGGCGATAATGGCTAACGTCGACACATGTGTTGTCAAAGAAGAAGATGTATTCTCGTGAGGCTGGGATTTTCTCGATTTAATATTTTCAATATGGCTGCCTCCTCGAGCAGTGCTAAACAGAGTAATAATTCCACACCAGCTGAAGAAACAGAAGAAGAAACAGAGTTTTGTCCAGGTTTTAAAGATGTTGATTCATTTGTCAAGGTTGGTGGATCGTTTCAATGTGTGAATTTCGTTGTCAGTGCTGTAGCTAACTGTAAACACATTGCAACGTGGATAGGAGTAGCCATGCGTGCACACGCAGTGCCTTTGAGATTTAGATGTGAAGCTGAAATTAATGTAACATTGCTGATGTTTGTTTGACAGCATGGTCTGGGAGCAGTGGTCGCTGCAACGAAAGCGTCTGCGGCTCTTCCAGCAACCGGGGATGAGTTTGATCTGTACCGCAGCTTCCCTTCCTTCCAGCAGTTCTGCGCTTCACAGGGAGATCGACTCTTACACTGGTACACTCTCACACATGATACACTGCAGTCTTTTAATAAAGAAACTGCCACGACACGTGTCAAAACATATATCGTGGTACATTTAGGTACAAAAATGTCGTGGCATTGAATGATACATACATTATTAAAGATTAATGTCTTCCTCATTGTTTTTGTCTTTCAATACTAATATGTGACTCTGGACAACAAAACCAGGCATACATTGTTTGAAAGCTAAATAAACAAGCTTTCCATTGATGTATGGTTTGGTAGTATAGGACGATATTTGGCCAAGGTACAACTATTTGAAAATCTGAGGTGGTGCAATAAAAAAAAATACTGAGAAAATCGCTCTTAAAGGAGTAGTTCACTTTCAGAACAAAAATGTACAGATAATTCACTCATCCCTGTGTCATCCAAGATGTTCATGTCTTTCTTTACTTAGTTGTAAGGAAATTATGTTTTTTGAGGAAAACATTTCAGGATATCTCTGGACTTCTATGGTGCCCCCGAGTTTGAACTTCCAAAATGCAGCTTCATAGGGCTCTAAATGATGGAGCAGGTAAGGAAAGAAGGGTCTTATCTAGCAAAACGATTGGTTATTTTCTAAAAAAAAAATTATATATATATATATACTTTTTAACCTCAAATGCTCATCTTGTCTAGCTTAGCAAGCCAAGCGTTTGAGATTAAAAAGTATATAAGTAGTAAATGTTTTTAGAAAATAACCAGTTGTTTCACTAGATAAGACCCTTCTTCCTCGGCTGGGATCATTTAGAGCCCTTTGAAGCTGCATTTAAACTGCATTTCGGAAGTTCAAACTCGGGGGCACCATAGAAGTCCATTATATGGAGAGAAATCCTGAAATGCTTTCCTCAAAAAATACCATTTCTTTACAACTGAAGAAAGAAATACATGAACATCTTGGATGGCATTATCTGTAAATTTTTGTTCTGAAAGTGAAGTACTCCTTCAAATTGTCCAAATGAAGTTCTTAGCCGTGCATATTACTAATCAAAAATTAAGTTTTGGTACATTTACAGTAGAAAAATTACTAAATATCTTCATGGAACATTATCGTTACTTAAGATAAAAGAATTTTGACCCATACAATGTATTTTTGCTGTATTTTTATGCTACTTAAGACTGGTTTTGTGGTCCGGGGCCACATATGTAAACATCCTTAAATCAAAGCATGTTACTTACTTCAGATTATAAAAAAAATATATATTTATTTTTAATTTTTTGAAGATGAGAAGTTGAACAAAATTGAGTATGATTAAAACAAGAGCACACATGTCAATAGAGATTTTGCACTTATGTCACAGTTTGGTCAGTAACTCAGATGTAAACAACAGCATGGATTGCTTGATTAATGTACTACTGAATATGTTGTTTTGCTAATTTATGTTAAAAAAACGTGTGGAAGCTGCTAAATCATTTCGATAAGGACTTTGTAAGCAGGAAAGAGAGCAATTTTTTTGACAAACTAAAGTTAATAGCTGGTAATGATACTTACAAGCAGTATTAATTAAGATATTAGCCTAATATTGTCACCTACCTGACTGGAAATGATAAGAACAAACACGAATGTTATCAGGAATCCTGTTCTGGAAATCCTGGTTCAGTTTGGCCAACCACAAATGCCTTTTATTCCTCAGACAGTTTTTTACACTCTTCCTTGATTTGTTATAACTTTTGGCAGTCTATAGTATTCCAAATGTTTTTCCTTTTCCAACTGATTAGTACAGCCCAAAACATGACAATTATTGATTATTTTCAGCAGTTTTTTGCATTCCAGTGGCTGGGAGCAAAGCTATGCTAACTATTTTTTTCTTTTTTGTGTACAATCAATTTTAAAAAGACATGTTTGGACTCCATGTATGGAAAACAAGAATGTGTTTCTTCTACTTCTACTAATACTGCAACAGAACTTAAAGTTTGAAAGAAGGTTTCAGAGTTTATAAATCATGTCAGTGTACATTTAAATTCATTATGTTGGAACTTGGAATCTAAGACTTATTGTACTAATATCTGTGTATATTTCCCTTACAGTATGAGCCAGATAATGCAGCATCATGGCTGTAGGTCTCACATGAGAGACAGAAACAAACTGACTGGACTGGAGGACAGGTTTGATCTGGTGGTGGACTCAAACGATGCCATCCTTGAGAAAGTGGTACGAATCTTAGACTGTTGACACATTAAGATTCAAGCTTAAAGTCTAGTTTCAGTTTCTTGTTCTATGATAATAGTGAAATTCACATCACAGTTGATGATCAATAAAAGCAAACCCAAGCATTTAAAGCAGCAGGAATCTTAAAAGCACAGCATGCTTATAATATACAGACTACTTATATCTGTTTAGTTATATGAGTAGGCATTTAGACAACAGCATATTAAGTTGTTTTGTTGTACCTGGAGTAATTACAAGAGATTAAAGGAGTAGTTCACTTCCAGAACAAAAATTTAAAGATAATGTACTCACCCCTTTGCCATCCAAGTTGTTTGTTTTTCTTTCTTCAGTTGTAAGGAAATAGTTTTTTGAGGAAAACTTTTCAGGATTTCTCTCCATTTAGTAGACTTTTATGGTGCCCTGAATTTGAACTTCCAAAATGCAGATTAAATGCAGCTTCAAAGGGCTTGAAACAATCCCAGCTGAGGAAGAATGGTCTTATCTAGTGAAACAATCGGTTATTTATTTTTTTTTTAATTACAATTTATATACTTGTTAACCTTAAAAGCTTGCTCTGTCTGAACTCTCGTTTTTTCCAGTTCAAGGCTTTTAGGGTATGTTGAAAAACTCCCATCTTATTTTCTCGCTCAGCTTCAAAAGTAATTCAAATACATCCAACATTGCTGCAGAAGTGCCGACCCAGTGTTTGCAAAGTGAACATGCGAAGAAGATCAAACACCCTTAACGAAAAAGGTAAAACAGTGATGTAGGAAGGTTTTGAAGTTGGAGGATAAAATGAGATAGGAATTTTTTGACATACCCTAACTGTCTTGAACCAGAAAAACAGAGTCAGGCAGAGCAAGATGAGAGCAGATGCTAGATAAGACTCTTCTTCCTCGGCTGGTATCATTTACAGCTGCGTTTGTGATTGTTTGAAGCCACATTTAAACTGCATTTTGGATGTTCAAACTCAGGGCACACAGAAGTCCACTATATGGAGAGAAATCCTGAAATGTTTTCTTTGAAAAACACAATTTCTTTATGACTGAAGAAAGACAAAGGGGGTGAGTACATTATCTGTACATTTTTGTTTTGGAAGTGCACAACTTCTTTAAAAGTTCTGTCTCAATTTCTTTGTCTAGTGCTGCAAGTCTGTCTTTTATTCTGTTGCATGTGTAAAATTGCTAATTGAAATGTGATCTGTGTTCAGGGCATTCTCCTGGACGAGGCCTCTGGTGTGAGTCGCACTCAGCAGCCTGTGATGCCTGCAGGATTTCAGCCGCCAAAGATTGTCGTGTCCAGCTGGAATCGCAGAGTTAGTTTCTCAGCTCATCCTTTTTTAACTTAAGAAAATATTCGTTGGAGAGAGAGAATGCGTTCTGTTAGTTAGTTTAGTCACATGTTTTGATAATGTCTGGCTGGTCACTGAGAAGCAGGTTCTAGTATGATGCCAGCTTTTCTTCTTCTTACAGGGAGGAAACCGCAGAGAAGAGACCTTCCACCTTCTACATGCTAAAAACATTCAGCGGCCGCAGCTCAAGTTCAAGGAGAAAGTGGACAACAGCAACACTCCGTTTGTCTCCAAAATTTTCATCAAACCCAATGCTGTTAAACCTCTGTCATCATGTGAGTGTGTTTAAGGGTTGGCGCACCCAAAAATGAAAATTACCCCATGATTTACTCATCCTCCAGCTCTTCTAGGTGTATATTCAGATGTAAGCCTCTTCTAAAGCTTTATAATGACCGTGAATGGCTGTTGAGATTTTGAAGTCCAATAAAGAGCTTCCATCCATCATAAAAGTGCTCCAGTGGGTTAATAAAGGCCTTCTGAAGTTAATCAATCTGTTTGTGTAAGAAATATATCCATGTTTAAAACTTTATAATCCCTGATTTCTAGCTTCCACTAGCTATTGTACACACGGTCACAAGATAGTGACATTTGTGTTTTAGACGTTTTCTTACATTAATGCATCGATTTGCTTCAGAAGGTCTTTGTTAACCCCCTGGAACTGTGTGGAGCACTTTTTATGATGGATGGATGTGCTTTATTGGACTTGAAAATCTCAAAACCCATTCACTGCCTTTTATAAAGCTTAGAAGAGCCAGATAATTTTTTATTTAACTCTGATTGTATTTGTCTGAAAGAAGAAAGTCATTCACCTAGGATGTCTTGAGGGTGATAAATCATGGGGAAATTTTATTTTTGCGTGGACTATCCTTTTAAACTAGAAACTAGATGAGTTTACCTAATTTTAATATTAGTTAATACATCAATTAAATAAAAATGGTAACATGTTCAAATACTAAAATGTAACCAAATGCATGACTAGATTTTGCCAACAAACACATTCGTAAGGAGAGACCGGAGGATTTGGATGTTCCTGCTGCATTGGCAGATTTTATCCATCAGGAGAGAACAAAAGAGCATGTGGACGACATGTAAGACACACATTTATTTCGTTTATCCAGCGTAAAGCCATCTTATTATGGTATGGTTATTTCTGACCCTGGAACACAAAACCAGTCATAAGGGTCAATTTTTTTAAAAATAAGATTTTATAATTTAATTATATGAAAAATAAGTAAGCTAAATAAGGTTTCCATTAATGTATGGTTTGTTAGGACAGGCCAATATTTGACCAAGATACAAGTATTTGGAATCAGAGGGTACAAAAAAATCTAAATAAAGAGGAAATTGTCTTTAAATTTGTCCAAATGAAGTTTTTAGCAATGCATATTACTAATCAAAAATTAAGTTTGGATATATTCATGGTAGGACATCTACAAAATGTCTTTATGGAACATGATCTTTACTCAATATCCTAATGATTTTGGCATAAAAGAAAAATCTATCATTTTGACCCATACAATGTGTTTATGGTAGTGGTGGGCCGTTATCGGCGTTAACGTGCTGCGTTAACGTGAAACTCTTATCGCGCGATAAAAAAAATATCGCCGTTAATCTATTCTCAAATTTGGGTTGGGAGCTGGGTCTAAACTACGCAAGCTATGATGACTTTCACCTTGATAGTTTAACGCGGATGTATACCAAAGAGACTAGAATATGGTCGCGCGTTTAAGTCTCCTCCGCCAAAACACAGACGGGATCGTGTAGTCCTCCATTCATAAAAACCGAATCTACTATAGCGCGAAATGCCACGCAAATTCGTCGTTTTTTGGATTCATAAATCAAATGTTGGTCAGTCACTTAATTCAAATCGCGATATGGACTATTGTATGTGAAACCTGAAATGCAAAAAGACCGTTTTAATATGAATCCGATATGTTCCGTTTGCCTAGCTGTATGTATGCATTGCGGAGACGAGCTTTTACTACACGCATACTGAAACACACGTGACGCTCCCGGTAATTTTTGGCATTTTCATCTCACATGAACAGATAAACTCAATCTCCCAAACTGCTGTGAGTGTCACTTTTAACGTTTCATTTGAGAAAACTAGCATCATATCATACTGTATGACACAGAAACTTCACGGCAACCTGTCAAAATAAAAGTACGGTGTAACATGTAATGGGCTGGGTAGGTGTTGACGTTAAAAAAAACACAATCTAATAGGTAGAAAAAATTATTTCATTGTTAGTTAGTAAACACAAGTACATCTAATTGAGCATAATTTATTTTCATCAACAAATTATCATAGAACAGCTTTATGAGCTTTGTGATCCATTCTCAAAGACTTTAATTCATTATTTGGGTAGCACACATATTCTGAATGCCTTCAGCAGAATTCGAATTAGCCATTTTAATCTAGATTAATCTAGATTAATTCCAAGATTTAATCTAGATTAAAAAAATTAATCTATGCCCACCCCTAGTTTATGGCTATTGCTACAAATATACCTGTACTACTTATGACTGGTTTTATGGTCCAGGGTCACATTTTACACCAGTGTTTATTGTTAGTCTTGTTTTAAACAAATTGTAATGATGTTTTCCAGGTTTTCTCACCCCTATCAGTATGAATTGGATCATCTGGTCATGCTGGAGAGTTTGAAGAGTAAACCTGAAGTCCAGGTGAGTCTTAATCATCCGCTTTTCTTTTCATGAACGGTGATGAGTGTTTTTAATCATTGTTGTATTTTCTTTGTTTCAGATGTATAAACCACTTGCCGAGTCCACTTGTCAGTTCATCAATACTTTAGATGACCTCGTTGCTTTGAATGAGAAGTTAGCCAAGGTGTCTGAGTTTGCTGTGGACTTGGAGGTATGACCGTTTTCTTTTTTCATGATTCCATTTAGTCCTGTATCACTTCAGGTGTTTAATTCACAGAAATTCTCTTTCTGCAGCATCATTCCTACAGAAGCTTTCTGGGAATCACATGTCTGATGCAGATATCAACACGGGAGGAGGATTTCATCATAGACACGCTGGAACTGCGCAGTGAAATGTACATCTTAAACGAGACTTTCACCGACCCTGTTATCGTGAAGGTGATTGACTTTAATGATCCGGGCAGCTCTTAGAGTGACAGCAGTCATTCATGTTAATCTCACAACAAAAGAGAGAAAATCTCTTACTGCTATTTTGTAGCTTTAATATGAAGTAATATATTTCATTTGGACAGTGAAAAATGTTGAAGTAGGTTTTTTAATACATTTGCAGGGCCTAAAATGAACCCTCACCAAGTGCCAAACGAGAAATAAAAATCGCCGTTGGTGATATTATTATAACATTCTCCTTTGCTCAAAAAGTCTGCATTTATTTGTACATTAAAAACACATGCCTGATTCAAGAAGGGGGTCTTAAAAATGGCCAAAGAATATTACTTTACTAACTTATTTATTTTAAGTTAAATTTTGCTTTGTTGGTAGACTATAATGTCTACTAGAATGTTAAAAATGTTCAGTTTTAAGTAAATATTTTTAAATTGTTGTTTTGTAATTGATTTTTTACTTCTTTTTTTTGAAAAGCAAGACAAAACTGTAAAAAGCACATTTTGGCTATGTAATTTATGCTATGGTGTAAACAACTGGGGGGGGGGGGGGACATGAAAAACCATGTTCGGTAATCCTCCTTCGGCCCAGTGTATAATTTTGTTCAGCTTTGGCCAAGAATTTTCATTTTGGTGCATCTCTGATTTTTTTACCTGTAATGTTTTCTTATGTGCAATAAATCAGTCACTTCCAAAATGGCCTGTGACTAAGGCTTCATGGGTGATAAAAAAAATAATAATTTAACCAATCAGCCAATTATAACATAGCTTAACAAGTCTTATTCATTAAACAAATCAAATAAAGTCCCGCCTTACATTTATATCCAGCTGAATTGATTCTTATTCATAAAAATGTTATGGATATAAAATGTACTGTGAATGCCAATTGATGATTACGGTGGTTCATGTTATGTTGTATGTATCAACTGCAGGTGTTTCACGGTGCTGACTCTGACATCGAGTGGCTACAGAAGGACTTTGGTCTGTATGTGGTCAACCTGTTTGACACCCATCATGCTGCACGTTGCCTAAACCTCGGCCGAAACTCCCTTGACCATCTCTTGAAAGTCTACTGCAATGTGAACTCTGATAAACGCTACCAGCTGGCAGACTGGAGGATACGGTAATCCCGATGCTCATTGCGTTGACACAGATTGATCAGCACAATATCATTCACCTGTGTAAGACAAAGTGAACTCAAGACCCAATTTTTCTGCTTGTCTGATGGCTTTGTGTTCATAGGCCATTGCCAGATGAAATGTTGAAGTACGCTCAGGCTGACACTCACTACCTGCTGTACGTGTACGATCGAGTGCGGGCTGACCTGTATGATATGGGCAACAGCCAGCCCACCCTCATTCAGCAAGTCTGGGATAAAAGCAAAGACCTCTCCCTCAAGGTATGAACGGGTTTCTTCCTACCAACTAAACAGCCCAAATGCACAGAAAATATGAAATTATGTATTTAATTATTTTGTGGTAATCTCTTTGAATCAGTTCAACTGATTTAATTAAAAGAATCAGCACATAATAGTGATTTCAGATTAAGTTCAATCTATTAAGAACCATCTCCTCTTTCTCTTTAGAAATATGTGAAGCCTATTTTCACGGAGGACTCATACATGGAGCTGTACCGCAAGCAGAAGAGGAGCTTCAACACACAGCAGCTAGCGGCGTTCAGACTGCTGTACGCCTGGAGAGATAAACTGGCACGAGAGGAAGATGAGAGCACTGGGTAATGCTCTAAATGTCTACATGCATGTGTCTGTTGACAGATTACTAGATACTTCATGAATGTTGTTCCTCCACAGATATGTCTTACCAAACCACATGATGATGAAGATCGCTGAGGAGCTTCCAAAGTAAGTTTTAAAGAGCCCACATCCTAAATATAGTCTATACATTTTAATGTAAAGATGTCCCCTTTTGGTGTTTTTTTCTTTTCTTTTCCCCCAATTTGTGAGGGTTTTCAACTTATAAAGTCTTGGAAGGAAACTGGCTGTTTTTGCTGTATATACCACATGGACTTGCACTATCAAAATAGGGGTCAAATATTAACTTTTCCATTAAAGAAGTTCACTTCCAGAACAAAAATGTACAGCTAATTTACTCACCACTTTGTCATCCTTTCTTCAGTCATTAAAAGGATGGTTCGGAGTAGACTTCATTGCTATGCACTCCGAAGCCCATGTAAATACCCCATCCGAAGTTTTTTTTTACCTTAGTCGAACATTTATGGAGATATTAGAGTTTTTCGAATTGCTTGTTACAGGAGTGAATGGTACATGTGATGTATCTCGTAAATTGCACCACTAAACGTGCAAGTAATCTTACCAAACTTGTACAGTAGTGTAAATAGGTTATGTACTCACAAAACGCTGCATCAGAACATTTGTAAGTCCACCATGAGTGTTTTAAAAACACGTTTTACCCGAGAACTACTAGTCTCAGAAACTACAAGTAGACGTCACTTCCCTGGTTTGAAAAAAGCACGTAAAAGTCCTCCTACTACATCTGTGTGCATGTCAACTTGTAGGAGGACTTTTACGTGCTTTTTTCAAACCAGGGAAGTGACGTCGACGTGTCGCCATTTGTAGTTTTTGAGACTAGTAGGGATCGGCTAAAACGTGTTTTTAAAACACTCATGGTGGACTTACAAATGTTCTGATGCAGCGTTTTGTGAGTACATAACCTATTTACACTACTGTACAAGTTTGGTAAGATTACTTGCACGTTTAGTGGTGCAATTTACGAGATACATCACATGTACCATTCACTCCTGTAACAAGCAATTCGAAAAACTCTAATATCTCCATAAATGTTCGACTAAGGTAAAAAAAAACTTCGGATGGGGTATTTACATGGGCTTCGGAGTGCATAGCAATGAAGTCAGTTCTACTCCGAACCATCCCTTTAAGAAATAGTTTTTTAAGGAAAACATTTCAGGATTTCTCTCCATATAATGGACTTCTATGGTGCCCCACAGATCTTTGATCTTCCGAAATGCAGTTTAAATGCAGCTTCAAATGGCTCTAAATGATCCCAGCTGAGGAATAAGGGTCTTATCTAGTGTTTCTAAAAAAAAATTGACAGTTTATTTAACCTTGAATGCTTGTCTTGTCTATCTCTGTGTGAAGTGTGTATTGCGGTAGTGCGCTAGTGCATTTGAAATCCTTTTTTATTTGAATGTTTTATTCTTTTAAAGGCAGTAAGATAGCTGCTGCTCACAGGAAGCTGTATAAACGTATGTGTTGTTCTCTAGGGAGCCTCAAGGCATCATCGCGTGCTGTAACCCCACTCCACCACTAGTGCGCCAGCAGATCAATGAGCTTCATCAGCTGATCAAACAGGCTCGAGAGACTCCTTTACTCAAGGTGTGTGCGCCTAAACACCATTTAGCTCATAGACCTCTTGTTGCTGTCTTCTGTTATGCAATTTGTAATACAAACATGAAGTTCTAGACTCTAATGTTGTCTCTTTTCAGGCAGAGGTAGTTGCTGAAAAGAGGAAATCAATGACCCCTCGAAGAAAGGTGTGTTGACAGACTCGTTCAGCATTTTTTTAGTGGATCCAAACTGGCAAAAGCTTTATATTTGAGTTTATTCTTCATTCGCTCTCTTGCTGTTGTCTTGTAGCCTCAGTTGACTTTATTTGGACCGCATGACACCTCCCGCTCATCTGAAAGTGATTTCCTGGACCTCTCGTCCTTTGGTAGGTCTAGATATTATGAAGACCTCATGATTTGCCTTTGTGTTACTTTAAAAGCACCAATTGACTTTCTCCACATTTATTTAGAAACTCCAACCAAACCGGGAGTTTTGTTCTCCGAGGAGGAGGATCAACAAGAGGAAAAATCCTTGCATGGCCTGGTAGCTCAAGCAAAAATCAGCATCTTTGCGGTAGGACATTTGAAAAGAATTTCTTAGAAACATGTCTCTGTGTCTGACATTTTGCATGTTTGGGCTGAAGCTGAAGATGTTGTTTGTCTTTTGTTTTTGAGGATGAGGAAGCGCCAGCAGTTTCTGCTCATCTGACTGTGGCACAACAAAAAGCTCACAGCATCATGGGGTCGTTTGAGAACCCCTTCAGAATGGTACAACACTTCTGTTTAGTTCATGCCTTTTCTTAAGTTGTGTACTTATTCACTGACATTTCAACGCTTGTTTTCAGTATTTACCATCAAAGGACATCCACATATCCAAGAATGCTAAATATGACCCGTCTTCCAAGATTTATGAGGTTTGTCTTTTTAATATATCATTATTAATATCCCTTTATGAATAATAATCATAATAATAACTATTATTATTATCATCATTTATTGAAATATCTTTGTATCATTTATAAAAAATAATTTTCTATTGCATCCTTATAATAATAATAATAATAATAATAATAATAATAATCATAAAATTTAAATGTAGTAGTAATTTATACTTAGTATATAAATGTATTTATATTTACTTAACATTTATTTGATTTACTTTTAATACATGTATTATTAAAATATTTATTCTATTTATTTTTATTTAGTTTAATAAATATTGCAATATTGCATTTATATCTAATATATTTAGGTCCCTATATCATCATCAGTATAATAATTATTATAATACTATTATTAATATCATTGTGTTTATAAAAATATAAATTATGATATATAATTTTCTATTATATAAACATTTATATCCAAAATGTTTAGGTCTCCATATTATAATAATAATAATAATAATTTCTATTTATCATATATAATTCCACTATTTATTTTATTTACTTAATGCATTTATTATTAATATACTTATTGTTATTTTTTAGTTTAATGAATATTGCAATATTGCATTTATATTTAGGTCCCTATATAATAATAATAATAATAATAATAATATATTAATATATTAGATGTAAATGTTTATATATTAGAAAATTGATGATACTAATAGTAGTACTAATAATTATTATTGATTGTTGTTGTTTTATATTATCATTATTGTTGTTTTTGTTTACATCTTTAATATAAAATATATTTACATATAAAATATGATAATTATATTATATAAACATTTTTATCTAATATATTTATGTCCCTATTACAACAATAATGATTATAATAGTAGTAGTAATAGTAATAATTTATACTTGGTATGTAAATGTATTTATATTTACTTACCATTCATTTTATTTGCTTATTTAATATATTCAGTTTATTTTTATTTACAGTTTTATAAATATTGCAATATTGCATTTATATTTAGATCCCTATATGATGATAATAATAATAATAATAATGTTAAGAATATATTAGATATAAATGTTTATATAATAGAAAATGATTTATCAAAATGTATATATAAAGATATTAACAACAATAATAATAATAATTTACTATTAATTTTATGTAATATGTTTTAGAATTTATTTATTATATTAATTTATTTACAGTTTAATAAATAATTAATTATATTTACTTAGCTATATGTAAAATAGTTTATTTTAATTATTCATACAGCTTTTTCTTATGGCGAAACACAACACAATGGGGAGGTTTAGCATTTCCTCCTTTGTCATGTTTTTTTTTCATGTTTAAGCTTAATAGGACAGACAAAAGCTGCAATAGATGATACAACTGACAACATAAGACATGTACAGAAGATCTGACAGGACCTATTAAATCAATTCAGTTTTGATTCAGGGAGAAAATACTCCAAAATGATTTGTGAAGTGAAGGGCTTCAGCTTGTATTGATAACTGGCTTGCATTGACTATTTTTGTTGTTCGGTTTAAAACAGATTAGTAACCGGTGGAAGTTACAGAGTATGGAGCAGCAGCAGAAGGAGGCGCAGGAGAAACAGCAGGCTAAAGAACAAGCCAAGAAAGCTAAAGGTACAAAACAACAGCAGTTTGATAGTAACTGTGTAGTCTCATATTTTAATGCTTCATCTTTGTGATGCTTGTATTTCTTTCAGAGGAACGAAAGAAAGCTAAACTAAGCTACCAGGAGGCGCTGAAAAACGTTCACACTGTCCGGCAGCAAGTAGCGGTGAGGAAGCTTTAGCTCACCCTCTTAAGCTTAGTTCATTTCTTCATTTTAAACAAACAAGTTTTGACATTCTTGTGTTTTTAGGAAGCAAAGCAGGTTGGACAGAAAAGAGCGAGAGCTGCCAGTAATGCTGGAGAAGAGACTCCTAAACCAAACCAAAAAGTCTCAAAGACTGAAAGTAAGGCATCGGTTTCTGATCAGTCGACAAAACCTGCTCAGAAAAAAAAGAAACAGAAAGTTGAAGAGCCTGAAGTTCCTGAACAAAGCTTTACGCCTTTTGACTACAACCAGTCAAATTTTAAAATATTCGATGGTGAGAGATCTGCCCTTTTCTGTCATATTTCAATTTCTTTTTTTCCAATTGGTGTCTTCATTTATTACTTGTTTTATCCACAGGTAAATCAAAGGAGAGTTCACATTTCGATCCAAACAAACAAGCAAATGGACCCAAGTATAAGGTATTAACCTATTTTTTATCTAAAAGCTTTCACTTTTATAGAAATATATCATCTGCTTGTTTTGATTTAGCTGTGCTCTGATTTTCAACCAAATTTGATTCTTAGAAAAAACAAAAAGGACAGAAGAAAAACATTGGGGGAGGCAGGAGCATGTCTTATCTACCCTCCAAATCTGACAGGTAACACACAAGCACAGCTAGAATGAGGATATTAGTAATTGCTGGATTTAAAAAAAAAGCATTTAAGTAATGGGTTTATTTCTATTTGCAGAGGGTTTCTCCACAACTGGCCCAAGAGATAGAAGTCTCCAAGTGATGGCTGACCTTCCCCCATTTTCTTTCCTTTACATAACATTCTGTTCTGCAGACTGAATTATCTGTCATTATTGTTTCAGCACAGCTTTGTGCTTGTATACATATCAATTTGTGGTATTTGATTCGTCATTAAAATGAAATTTTAAATCCTTTTTCTCTTTTTTTTTTATTAGTCTTGTTTTTATTTAAAGCTTGAAGGCATAGTTCACCAAAGAATGAAAATTGTCATCAGTTACCTACTTATCCAAACATTTAAGGCCTTCGTTCATCTTCAGAACACAAATAAGATATTTTTGATGAAATCCGAGAGCTTTCTGACCCTGCATAGACAGTAGCACAACTGACATGTTCAAGACTTAGAAAGGCATTAAGGGCATTGTTAAAATAGTCCATGTGACA
>NC_133378.1:6468901-6518901 GCF_049309525.1 Garra rufa | reverse complement strand
AATCTGGTTTTAAACAATGCAACAGTTTTTTTTTTTTTTTTTTTTCATGTATTCTGTTTGGTTAGCCTGTTTTAAACACACAACACAAATAAATTTTGCAACATCAAATACAAGTTTTTACAAGTTTGTGTATTATTTTTGTACAGTTTAAGCTATAAACTGGAAACAACTTCATAAACTATATACAAATGTGTCTTTAATAAACTATAAACAAAAGTTCATTCTTGGAAGAAAATATTACATCATGAAAATGTTTAATTGTGGGTGAGTTATGTGTTTTGTGTACAAAACGGTTACAAAACAACATCATCTTTGGTATCAAGGGGGCCTTGATAATTAGCCATTAGACAACAGTTTGCCCAGATCTGGTTCACTGTGCCTGTGAGGGTGAGAGGAACGGTTGAGTCCCAGATGTGATTTTCTTTAATTCGTCGAATGACTCTCTCTACCACAATCCGAAGACGGGCTATTGCTTGTGTGCGTTTTGTATCCTCTTTTGAGAATTGGGCTGCTCGTTTGAAAGGAGGAATGACAAGTCTGGCTCCCACACTCTCAAGCAGTCTCTCTATGGTAAAGCCTTTATCTGCCATGCAAACGTCTCCAGGCTCCAGCAGGTCCAAAAGTCCTGACTGCTTTGTTATCTCTCTGTCAGAGATGGATCCGGTGAAAAGCTGAGAAACAAAGGTAATGACCCCACATGGAGCAACTCCAATCAAGCCTTTGAAGGTGGGGTAGTTTTTGTAATGGGAAAACATCTCTGACTGCAGTGTCAGTGCTGTGGGGTTTTCACACCTGATCTCAGTACAGTCTAAAATTACACGGACATCTGAGCAGTACTTCAGAAATTTTGCTGGCATGGTTGCCCTGACTTGTTCTTTTGTCATCCATATAGGCAACGATCCCAAAATCAGGTACAGAAAATTTGCCCATGTTATGATGACTCTGCTGACAGTTGTTGTACTCACATTAAAGATATCTGCCAAGACCTTCTCTCGTAGACCTGCAGACACGCGACAGCAATAAAGAAAAAACTCATCAATGAGCTGGAGTTTCCTGTTGGGGCTTGATCCAGGTACAGACTCAAGTCCCTGTCTCTGCGCCTTTGACCAGTAAACAAGGTTTGATGCCGATGGTTCAATAGATTCCCAGAAGATCCTGAAAACTCTCTCTGAAGCAAAGCGTGTATAAAATCGGAAATCGTCATCTGAGAGACAAAATCGATCTATGTGTATGTGAGTGACAGAAAGAGCTTGGACCTTAGCCTCCAAGTCTCTTATTCTCTCAGCTGCAGCATCCAAAACACCAGCAGAAGGGGCCGTGGAGTAGTCGTGTTCCACCAGTGAAGCGGGTCCCTGACAGACTGCAGACTGTTCATCGCCGATATCAGACGATCGACTGTCATTTTCTCGCGTTATCCTATCCAATACATTTGGACGTTTTTGGTGAACACTACCCCAGTTGTTCCATTCGAATTTCGATGGTATAACTCCTCGCTTCAGGCGTTTACGACCGGTTGCAGATGTGTAGTCAGACTCCGTGAAATGCTGGCTGCACACGTATGTACTCCCTCTCGAAACTGCAAAGCTTTTGCCTTCATCCCGCCGAATTGCGTGAATCCACCGTTTCTTAGATTCTTCCTCAGTTGGAAAAGAATGAAAATTAAGATATGGCTGTTTTGTTGAACTATTAGAACACTTAGGGACGCAACAACAATTTCTCCCTGTGCTCGCCGCCATTGACACGGACTTGAGCGGAAGTTATTTTACGCTACTATTTGAAACTTCCGCTTTTCGAATGCGGAAGTGTGATAAAGGCCTATAGCGAGCGTTTGGGCGTGGCTAATGTAGAAAGCTAACATATCTGAGCCAGCTGGTGTTTAGCAGTGTTGCCAAGTCCGTGTACATAATAAGGATTTCTTCACAGAAGTTCAAACTAAATTTTGAAGACTTGCCAAAATACACAGAGACAGAAAGCGGGGTAAAACAAGGATAAACACTGGCTGTGTTTTACAAGATGGAGGTGTTTGCCATAGGAGTTTCAACCGATGAGACAAACTCGTAGACTCTCTTCTCTACAGGTAAGCTAAACTTAAAGTTAAAAGTAGTCATAATATGTTCGACCTTTTATTGAAAGTAGTCCACTTTTTACGGTGGCCGAGAGAGCTCAACGCGCTGCAACTTAGGGCAAATTCCAAATGGAAGTGCGCATCCCTACGCCCTACTCCCTCCGAAGGGCAGATCCCTTTGAAGTGAGTTCTTTTAAGGGAGTAGGGCATTTCTGTCTCTTTTAACCATTTGGAACTCCCTTGGCGAAGGGAATGACTGACGAAATGTTACCTTGACAACGCTGCGCAAACGTGATCACTAACGGAAATCACTTCCGTGAAGTGACCATGGAATGTTCCCTTCGCTAACGGCCTTCTGGAAGGGCCCTTCGTGAAGGGATTAAGTTGCTCACTTTCGTTTGGAACGTCCCTACAAATGGCGTCCCCTTCTAGAAGTGCCCTTGAAGGGCGCAAAATAGCCGTTTGGAATTCGCCCAATATCCTTTCACACGTGATTTTAATCTGACCCCAAAGAGTGAGCTTTTTTAGGCGACCGTTATTTTAGAATGTTTCGCTTTACTGTTTCCATGGCGACGCGTCATGTGACACACCGCAGCAACAATAGCACTTAGACACTTGGATCGCTTTTATTTCGTTTTTCCTTTTTTATTATTAATATTCACAAGCATGCTCACTATATTATGAAATATCTGATATTCCGATTTCGAAATATGTGTAAGTAAATGTATTTAAAAGTTGAAACACTTTTATAATGACCGCGTTAGTTGATCTACACCGGGTGATGGGCGCCGCCATGTTTGTTCGCGCTGAATCCGAGCTGTGGGATTTACAACACGCAAATTCATCCTCTCCTCCCGAAAGACATTAAAGTAAGTCTCTGGTGAGCTGGGAGAAGAAGAGAGTAAACTGTAAAGTTACCTACATAATCTGTATATGATATCAATAAAATATGTTGTCAGAATATATTTGTAAGGATCATTATCGCCGCTTCCATAGACATTAGTGTGTATTTAACTATAAATGTATGGATTTGGTAGTACATATGTGTATTTAATTGTCTGAAACCTAAAATAAGCTTTATATGGTTGAAAACACTGAATAGTTGTGATATGACAAGCGTCCGATCTGGCTCAGCGCCAGCCAAAGCGCCAAAACCGATTTGAATTCAGCAGTTAATCACGTGATGCTGCGAACCAGTGTTGCCAGACGTACGATAATTATCGTATTTGTACCATAATTTTGACCTCTGTACGATGTAAGATCAATAATACCACAATGTACGATCATTTCAGAATTTTGTGACACCATGGTCGTTGTAATTATAGAGCTTCTATTCTCAAAGATCTAGCTGTGTGGATCCTACATCTACCTTCATGATTGTGAGGAGACGTGAACGTGGCGTTACGCATGTCTTTCATCCAATCTTACGTCTTCTCAACCAATCATCGTGGAGAATGGCTCTCTCTCACGAGCACAAGTTAACGTTCCTGTCGTACTTAGGTCAGTTGTTTCAAAACTGAGGTTGTTAGTTTAACAAAGTATAGAAAATGAGTGCTGAAAAGGAAAAATAGCTGTAACATCTAGATAAATACCTTTTATTTTGAAAGTTTGACTCAAATACGATAATTTTCTCCCAAATACGATAATTTTGAGCTTCTGGTAAGATACTTGGACATTTCCAATCTGGCAACACTGCTGCGAACGTTCGAATCACACGGGTGTGATCGTACGCGTTAGAGGGTTAAGAAAACACATGCAAACAGAAAAAAATGAAAACAAATAAAAAAAACCCATCTTCATCAGTTTGACAACACAGGCGCTGCAAATCCTCGCAACGCAAACACAAATACAGAAACGCTGCAAACAAAAAAAGCGCTGCAAATAGCACAGAGCACAACGGAAATGTTTCAGGGGGACCTCAAAAAGTGACGAACCCATCTGGGACCTGATTATTTGTTCAGTGGCTGTTGGTCAGAGCAGAGCTGTTGTCGGTGAACTAAAAGGTGATAGTTCATCTAGTGATGTGACGTTTGACACCGAAGCTTCCAAGCTTGTATCAAAAAACGAAACATCTCACAGTGAAGCACTGTACCTGAGCTTGATTCGTTTTGCCATAACCACGTGACCTGTGACGTCCGAAGCTTCGTTTTCATAATACGAATAAATATGTACATGTGTAGTTTTGTGCATGTTAATTTTGTAGTTATCCTTGCTTCACAAGCACTTCTAATTAATAATAATATTAGTCAACAGTATTCTTAATTTACTTTGAACATATATGCCTACATGAACCATGCTTATACTTGTATAATTTTATAAAAAAGTTTATTTACAGATTAATTCAAGTAAAATTAAATTTTTTTTTTTCTGACGGCTTCCTAGCACAAATTGATGTATTTGATGAAACTGTCCAAAATTGCTTTGAGATCTGGGACGGGAAAGCAACTTTTTCCACCTTTGACCACAAGATGTCACTAGTGTGCAACGTGTTGAAAAGCTTTGAGTAATGAACCATTTTACGATACAGTTGAGGGGAAAGCCTCGGTGCTTCGAAAAGCTTCATTTTCCCATCACTAAGTTCATCTTTATCACCTTTTAGTTCACCGACAACAGCTCTGCTCTGACCAACAGCCACTGAACAAATAATCAGGTCCCAGATGAGTTCCTCACTTTTTGAGGTCCCCCTGAAACATTTCCGTTGTGCTCCGTGCTATTTGCAGCTCTTTTTTTGTTTTTGCAGCGCTTTTTTTGTGTTTGCAACGCGTTCGTGTGTTTGCAGCGCTTTCCCAGCAAACACAGAACGTTCTGGGAACGTTCCCATTTGGTTATTTTTTTCGGGAACCAAATGAGAACGTTCCCTGTAGGTTCTCTTTTTAATAACCTATAAAGAACGTTCTCAGAACGTTCCCTGCAGGTTATTTTTAGTTTTTACTTTATAACCTAAAAAGAACCTTCCCAGAACGTTCCCTGCAGGTTATTTTTATATATTTTTTAGCCTACAGAGAACGTTCCTAGAACGTTCCCTGCAGGTTATTTTTTAAGTTTTATTTTTATAACCTAAAAAGAACCTTCCCAGAACGTTCCCTGCAGGTTATTTTTTAAGTTTTATTTTTATAACCTAAAAAGAACCTTCCCAGAACGTTCCCTGCAGGTTATTTTTAAATATTTTTTAGCCTACAGAGAACGTTCCTAGAACGTTCCCTGCAGGGTATTTTTTAAGTTTTATTTTTATAACCTAAAAAGAACCTTCCTAGAACGTTCCCTGCAGGTTATTTTTTAAGTTTTATTTTTATAACCTAAAAAGAACCTTCCCAGAACGTTCCCTGCAGGTTATTTTTAAATATTTTTTAGCCTACAGAGAACGTTCCTAGAACGTTCCCTGCAGGGTATTTTTTAAGTTTTATTTTTATAACCTAAAAAGAACCTTCCTAGAACGTTCCCTGCAGGTTATTTTTTAAGTTTTATTTTTATAACCTAAAAAGAACCTTCCCAGAACGTTCCCTGCAGGTTATTTTTTAAGTTTTATTTTTATAACCTAAAAAGAACCTTCCTAGAACGTTCCCTGCAGGTTATTTTTTAAGTTTTATTTTTATAACCTAAAAAGAACCTTCCTAGAACGTTCCCTGCAGGTTATTTTTTAAGTTTTATTTTTATAACCTAAAAAGAACCTTCCCAGAACGTTCCCTGCAGGTTATTTTTTGTAGTCATTACCAGGGGCGGAGCCAGACGATGTAAACATCCGGGGCTTAGCCCAAACCTAGGGGGGTCCGGGGGCATGCTCCCCCGTGTAGATTTTTTCCCAATTACGTCAGCTAAATGCACTATTTTTCAGGCTGTTTGAGATAATATAATGCCTAAAAATCTATACACTATCTGGGAAAATTATGATAGTAAGGGTACTCAGTAAAAAAACAACAAAAAAAAAAAAAAAAAAATCACCCAGTAGAGCCTACAAGAGGAAATGAAACAAAGTTGAAGTTATTTTAAACAAGTAATAAAAACTCAGTGAGTGTTTTAGCGCAATTTTCTCACGTCATGGGATCACAACACTAAGAGATAGTAAATGTTTTCCTGGATTTTTTTTTGTGCGTTCCCGAGATTAGACCTTCCTTAACATAATGCCGAAAACCCGAAGTCTCTAGGTGTTCTGGTTGAGGAGTAGATAGAAGTGCAAGATTGGTGCGCACAGACAGAACAGAAATCATGAGTTAACAATCGCAATTTTGTCCGGTGGAAAATTGCGCTAAAAACCTAAAAGATTCGGGGCTTTTGACAAAACATTCGGGGCTTAAGCCCAATTAGCCACCCCCCGCTCCGCCCCTGGTCATTACCATGTAAACGAATTAAAACTTTGCAGACTCTGATTTTTCTAATGCTGAAATGTATTTTTTCCTGGCTAATCAATAGGGAACGTTCTGGGAACCAAAAATTGTTAGCTGGGTTTTTTGTGTTTGCAGCGCGTTTCCGTATTTGTGTTTGCGTTGCGAGGATTTGCAGCGCCTGTGTTGTCAAACTGATGAAGATGTTTTTTTTAATTTGTTGTCGTTTTTTTTCTGTTTGCATGTGTTTTCTTAAGTTGCAGCGTGTTGAGCTCTCTCGGCCACCGTAACTTTTACCTTTTGGGGCATGCTTTTGGTTTTATAGAGCTGTATTTGTGATGTTTGAGTAGTGACGCACTAAAGGGGCTTTGCAAAGGTTGTTTGAAACGTTTAACTGTCGATTTCATTCGGACCTTAAAGGGATAGTTAACCCAAAAATTTTAATTCTGTCTTTATTACTTACTCTCATTTTGTTCCACATCCGTAAGACCTTTGTTCATTTTCAGAACACAAATTAAGATTTTTTTTTTTTAAAGAAATCACAGAGCTTTCTTACATTGCATAGATAGTGAGATAGGCGGCACAGAATGTAAACAATGCCTCTTAACAAAACGAAACTTGCATATTTTGCTGATTATTGCTGCTGAAAATGGTCAATTATTGTCATGCTTTAGGCTGTACTAATCGGTCAGACCAGGACCAGTGCTAAAACACTGTCTGAGAAATAAAAGGCGTTTGTGGTTGGCCAAACTGAACCAGGATTTCCAGGTTAGGAATCTTGACAACATTTGTGTTTGTTCTTATTTCCAGTCTGGTAAGTGAAATATTAGGCTAATATCTTAATTAATACTACCTGTATATATATTTACCACACATTAACTTTAGTTAGTCAAAATATAGCACCCTTTCCTGCATACCAAGTCCTTCTCTATATGATTTAGCAGCTTCCACACATTTTTTCTGTGGTTGAAACAGCATAAATTAGCAAAACAATGTATTCATTAGTAGATTAACCATGCAATCCATGCTCTTGTTGGCATCTGAGTATCTCCAATATATAAAACAACTTTTTTAGACATTGAAGTGTGCTTGTGCCACATTTTTTAAAATAATTTGGTTTAATAATATATCTTGATGACATTCAAGTATCTAATCACTTTTATTGCCACTGTATGCTTTTTCTGCATACATCCCACAGCCTCTGGGTGGCACTGCAAGGTACCTTTATCATCAAACAAACTGCTGTGCCAATCATTCACTTCACCACACAGAGAAACATACGGCCTGTCAAGATTATATAAAATGGAAACCTTTAGTTCAAATGTGTCATCATAGTTATGTGGAGGAGAAACTGTGGTTTGATGTAACAGATAGCAGTCCTTGAACTTCTCAAATCAGTTCTCATTTTTAATATCTAAAGACAACTCAAGACTGTTCTTATTAGTACTACACTGTAAGGGTGTTTGAGAACATAGCTGGTATAAATATTCCCCTGCACACCGACAGCAGATCACACACACAAGCATGCACAACCCTTCACTTCCTGCTGCTCAAGACTGCGGTTCTTTTCTGAACAATAGGTGCAAACACTGACAGGAAACACCTCATTCAAGATGCTTTTGTCAGCTTCTACAAATACAAAGGTGACCTTGTTTTTTCTCTCGAGTTTATTTAAAAGAACATAACTGATGCCACAAGGGATAGTTTAGGCAAAAATGAAAAGTGTGAGTTTCTCACCTTCATGTTGTTTCAGACCTGTAAGACTTTTTTAACACAAAAAAAAAGATCTTTTAATGTTTGTTGATAACGATTCCCATTGACTTCCATTATATTTTTTAACCAAGTCAATGGGAACTCAAACTGTTTGGTTATCGACTTTCTTCAAAAGAACTTCTTTTGTGGTCCAAAAGAAACCCAAACAGGTTTGGAACGACATGAGTGTGAGTAAATGATGACTATCGTCATTGTTGGGTGAACTATGTCTTTGAACAATCGTGAATATATATGTGACCCTGGACCACAAAACCAGTCATAAGGTTAAATTTTACAAAACTGAGATATATACATCAAATGAAAGCTCAATAAATAAGCTTTCTATTGATGTATGGTTTGTTAGGATAGGACAATATTTGGCCGAGATACATCTATTTGAAAATCTGGAATCTGAGGGTGCAAAAAAATCAAAATACTGAGAAAATCACCTTAAAAGTTGTCCAAATTAAGTTCTCAGCAATGCATATTACTAATCAAAAATTACATTTTGATAGGTTTACAGTAGGAATTTTACAAAAAATCTTCCTGGAACATGATCTTTATTTAATTTCCTAATGATTTTTGACATAAAAGAAAAATCAATAATTTTGACCCATACAATGTATTTTTGGCTATTGCTACAAATATACCCCAGCGACTTAAGACTGGTTTTGGGGCCCAGGGTCACATATATATATATATACTTACAAAGATTAACAACATTTATGTTCTAAGTCATAAATACGTATGTCATTTGTCATTTTTTTAAAAATGACATCAAAATATTTAATAAAGCTCTCGTCTGATTGCCATCACATCTGTAATAACTCTGATTAAGTTCCAGAAAGTGTGAGTGGAGTGGAAATGGATGCATATGCCACCCAGCTGTGTTCCCCCTCCCACTCACACACTCCTCTGTCGTTCTTTCCTTCAGTCTTTTGCTCTTTCATGTCCGCCAGGAGCGCGTCCACACAGGAAACTGTGACATCTTTGTCGCCAGCACCCACTCTGGAAGAACAGCAATGAGTCAGTGCGCGTGTCCGGGAATTTATCCGACGCTTCTTTCGCTCTTAAACAGTCTTTGCGTAGAAATACACAAAGAAAAATAGACGCTTCGATGCATTCAGTTGAATTTTTCATTTCGGGGTCAGTTTCTGTAAAGTGTTTTATCCCGTATCACAGCATCTAAAGTCCCACGTCATTCAAACACTCGTCCTCAAAGTCTCACAACAGGCTTGCGCTCATGTGTCCCAGAGCTGACAGCAGTCCTCACATTCCTCCGTCATGTAGAGGTACGAGTTTATTGCCTCCTTTAGGCCTTCGCTCACTAGAGAGTCCTCGGCATCTCCTTTGCTCTGCCCGAAGATCATGGAGCTGCAAAGAGAACTTGTTTAGAAACTGCGCTACTAGGTTTTGAAAAGGTGTTTCCTCCAAACCAGTGTGAATTCTTGCTGAACACAAAAGATAAAAGAATGTAACTATATATTTGATGCTAGCCATTGACTTCAGTATTATGGAACAAAACCTCATTGAAGTCAATAGCTACCAGCAACTGTTTGGTTACCCACCTTCTTCAAAATATCTTCTTTTGTGTTCAACAGAAGAAAAACTCATATTAAATGTCTATCCATTTAATGTTGTTTCATTTGAGACTGGATGCATTTGACGCACCTGTTCACATCTTTCCAGTTTATCGTGGGCCTCTTCACAGCAACTGGAGGTGGGCCGGTTACCACAGGGACGTTGTTGGATCCTATGATGTAGCACGGTTCCCCCAGAGCACAGCACAGCCCGTCCGATACTTCTGAGGGACAGTTCATATTTAAAATCTGGCCACAACACTTGCATGTTCAGCCAAAATATGTATGTTTTTAAGCATGTTGGTTTGTGGTTGCCAGTACTATTTACTTAACAGCAAACTACATAACCGCCTTTTTTGTTTGGTTTCTGAAGATGCACCAGTGGTTTGTAGATAGGGCTGGGTGTCATGGCCGAAAAAAATATTACAATGTTTTTCATATCAGTTGATATCAATAATTATTGCGATAAAAGTCTTTTTTTTTTTTTGTTATTAATGGCAGATTCTTGCTCCAAAGTTCAAGTTGTAGAATCCAGACATTTAATTGTGGGTTTAAAGACCAGGCCAGAACAAGGCAAAAACTTCACATTTTTTAAATTTAAAAGTAAATATTATATATAATTTAATAATAATAATAAAAAAAAATCTTAATAGAAAATAATTTCTTAGTTCTGCATGTTCTAAGTAATATTGTTTCAAATCAAAAATAATATTAACAATAATATGACATTTTTTGTCTCTTAGAAATACACGTTGTTTATATTTGATAGTAGCTTAAGGTTAAGATGTTGATGTCTGTAAAAAAACGGTAGCAACCTAATTTTTTAATGGGGAAATTTAATTATTCTGATAATACTGAATGAAGTCTAGTTTTTACTTTAATGTTTTTTAATTCTGCTCACCAAGCCTGCGTTAGTTTGATCCAAAAAACAGTAAAATGTTGAAATATCTTTACTATTTAAAATAACTGTTTTCTATTTGAATTTATTTTAAAATGTCATTTATTCCTGTGATGATCTTCAGAAAAAAAATGTACTTAACCATTGGTCTTCCATAGTAGCCTATATTTAAATCATTATAACCACAGTTAAAACCTCAAATATAGCACCTCAATACCATGGTAAAAATGTAATATGGTTTCTAGGTAGTTATATGAAAAACAGTAGTCTAAATACATTTAGTATGAATGCACAAACGCTATAGCTTAACCACAAAAGTACTGCAATTATAATCCGTTGCATTAATAAAATAATACAATTTGAAACAAATACCCACTTTTCTGACACAGTACAGCAAGTGAACGCATCTACTCTAGTAATATCGCGCCACCGTTTGAACTTTAAACCGAGCAGATAAATGGTGAATGGCACGCTTCAAATGACTAGCACTCTTTCGTTCCGCTTTTGGCGCATAAACATTATATTAAACATTTATCAAACTTTTGTTATCATTTTATCAAGGAAAAGTATATTGCAGTAATTATCGCTATCAATTTATCACCAAGCCCTAGCTGTAGATTTACCCTATTCACAGCTATTTTTTGTCACCCACAAATTTATTCCACCACTGAAAATTAGAATAAAACTGTTTTTTATAGGCACTGGCATGACTGGAGTCCACTTCTCGTGTGAGTAAATGATTTAAACATTTTCTCAAAAACTAGTAATATCAAGCACAGACCCAGCAACGTTAGATCCAATCACTGGGTGCCAGTAATGAGTTACTGGCTGTATCAGTAAGTGTGTGTGTGTGTGTGTGTGTGTGTGTGTGTGTGTACCTGAATAGTGTGCAACCAGGTCTGAGAGAGACCTGAAGGTGAGTCCGGGAGAGATGTAGACCCAGCCGTTCTCAATGCAGCTGATACGGTAGTGTTTGACAGAAGCGCGTTCCTGTGAGCTGCTCCTACGCACTGACAGAGTGTGGCAACCTGAGTAAAAAAAAAACAAAAAAAAAAACTTACATTAATACAAACTAGATTTGACATTTTCTGTAGTTTCCAGGGTTTTGCAATCCAATAAAAAAAAGATACTGCGCTACAACTAGGGGTCGACCAGTATTATTTTTTCAGGGCCGATGCCGATACCAATTATTACAGATCAAGTAGACCGAAAACCAATATTTTGAACCGATATACAAGTACCAGTCAAAAGTTTTTGAACAGTAAGATTTTGTTTTTTAAAGAAGTCTCTTCTGCTCACCAAGCCTGCGTTTGTTTTTTTGATCCAAAAAAAAAAAAACAGTAAAATGTTAAAATATCTTTACTATTTAAAATAACTGTTTTCTATTTGAATATATTTTAAAATGTCATTTATTCCTATGATGATCCTCTGAAAAAAATGTACTTTAAATATTAAATATTAATAATTTATTTGAAATAATAATAAAATGTTTCTTAAACAGCATATTAAAATGATTTCTGAAAGATCGTGTGACACTAAGACTGGCGTAATGATGCTGAAAAGGTAGCTTTGATCACAGGAATAAATTACATTTGAAAATATATTCAAATAGAAAGCAGTTTTTTAAAATAGTAAAAATACTTCACAATTTTACTGCTTTTGCTGCATTTTGGATCAAATAAATCAAGGCTTGCTGAGCAGAACAGACTTATTTAAAAAATATTAAAATCTTACTGTTCAAAAATGTTTAAATTTAAGGGCTCTGAAAAAGCTTTAAATGTTCTACATTTTTATTATTATATAATTTTTTTTTAATACTTTATTGGCAAACTGGATTTGAAAATGACTGATACCAGTAAATCATAAAATGCTGAATATCAGCACAGATAATCGGTCGCTTCTAGTGCAAACTAAGCCAAGATTGACAAAACTACAACAAAAAAATGCCGTCATGTATAAAGACCCTGATATAATCATGTTTGTTCTTCGGGTAAAAAAAAGTAGTTTGATACAAGCTAGCAGTGGTTTACAGTTTCTGACACTACTGAGAGCAGCGTTTAGATGGATATGTAAATATGTGTTGTGTGCTTTCCTTTCAATAACAAAATAAACAAAAAATATGACAGCTGTGAGAAAACAGCTGTTAAGAAAGCATCTGATCATAGTGATGTGGATATTTGCACCAGCTCTGCAATTGGCACTCCAATAAAGTCACATCATGTTTATTTATATGTAATCCTGGACCACGAACTTAGTCTTAAATAGTATGGATATATTTGTAACAACAGCTAAAAAATACATTGTATGGGTCAAAATGATCGATTTTTCTTTTATGCCAAAAATCATTAGGATAGTAAAGATCATGTTCCATGAAGATATTTAGTCAATTTCCTATCATAAATGTATCAAAACATGATTTTTTTTTTAACCCTCAGATTGCAGATATTCTAATAGTTGTATCTCAGCCAAATATTGTCTTATCCTAACAAACCTTACATCAATGTAAAGCTTATTTATTCAGATGATTATAAATCTCAATTTTGAAAAATTGATACTTATAACTGGTTTTGTGTGCTAGATGGACATGTATGACTGCTGCGTTCACATCTCGCATCTTTTGCAGCATTTTTAAGAAACTAATTTCAATTTTTACACTTTTACACAGCATGGCAACTGTTTTATTTGACAGCAACATGATGGAGAAGGCTTCGCTTTCTTTTAAAAAATATTCCTGAGAGCTGTCTCACATTTTTAGATGGCAATAACTATTCTACATGAATGGCCTCTTACACACTGAAAAAACGAAGTAAATTTACTTTAATTTTATTTAGGAAGTATTTGCACGCATATTTGTTAAGTATGGAATTAAGTAAAATCTACTTAACTAAGTTAAGTAAACTTAGCAAAAGGAAATAAGTAAATTTAATGTGTACAGTTAGAGTTATTTTAAGTTTACCCTGCAGTCCTCAAGTACAAGTCACTTAGCCACGGTTTGTAAACTTTACTTAAACGTTGTAGTACTAAAAAAATGCCATTAAACCATCACTTAAAAATATGTACGTAAGCAAGTAGACAGCTCCTTATTGTTTTTAAGGTTTTTAAGGATACTAACCAAATGAACACAGAGACCTCAATACTTGACACGATACACCATGATGGTAACAATCAGTGGATAGTTTTTGAGTATGAATGGGTCATTTTGAGTAGAAAATTAACCCTAGATGTTACAAAACAGCAAGTTACTTAACAAAAGCAACCATAAAACAGTGTTAATACATCTCGAAAACAGCTGAAAATTTAATCTTATTAATTATTCATGCCCAATTGCACGATGGGAACATGACATCGATATTTACTTGAACAATTTTTGTAAAATTAACAAACATTTCCAAGTAAAATATACTTATACGTTCAATTTTTAAATTCTACAAGCCTAAATTGAGTACTAATATTGAATTCTTGCCTTAGCTAAATCATTTAATGTAGAAATTCAATTAGTTTTTCTGTATTATTTACTTCAACACAAAATCATTTTTATCAGTGTGGTGTTACACATTATAAAACGGTTAGTTCCATTCCTCAATTCTGATTGGTCAGCAGCTGTGTCGTATTCATGATACGGCACTGATATGACCGCTTCACTCAACGGTTTTGTGTATCATTGAACCCCCTTAGCAACCACCCTTAGCAACATAAACACAGCTGCAGCAGTTAGGGACTACTTTTTACAGCGGAAGGCAGTTAATGATTTTACTTTATGAAAACGTACAACGCACTTAATATATATAAATTAATATATATTTTTGATTTTAATATTTTTATTGTGTGTTAACCGTTTTATAAAAGCAATAAGGTACTTGAGGCCGTGCTGTATCATGAATAAATCACGGCTGAAGGGCGTTGTTAGGCATGACGCGAAGCGTAATTAACCTTATTGCTTAATTAAATATGGCATTGATGGTGCTTTCATAGAATTACAAACAACTTTATATGTATATAAACATGTATAGAATGAGTAAAACTCTAGTTTACCAAATTGCTAAAGCTGATTAATCTTTGAAATAATCGATTAATCTTTCTAACAATCATTAGATTAGTACCTGGGTAGGTCTCGCTCTCTCTGATGAGGAAGGAGCCGGTCTGATTATGGGGGAGCATTAGCAGTTCCTCTGCTTTCTGTTTGCTGAGACCCACATACTGCCACCTGCGCGAACACACACACACACACACACAGATGAGTGACAAAATCAAGAGTAGAGTTGAAGGAAAAAGTAGTAGGTAGAGTCAGAGTGTCATGTGACGGTGAGAGATCAGCAGGTCATTGTGGGTACAGTATGTCCTCAAACTGATAATCAGATCACACTGTACCCAGCTGAGCCCACTCTACAGAAACTAAACCACACATCATCACCGCCTCACGAGGAATAACGATGATGTCATTTATGGAACACACTCGACTAGACCACCTGACCGTGGGTGTGATGTCATGATGCACACTCTAAACCAATAGAAAAGCGATTTTCTGAGCTCAGCTCACCTGTTGTACACTTTGGCGGTGTAATTGCTGGGAATGTAGCTATCATTTCCTGTGGCTGATGAACTGACTTTCCACCACTCTCCCTCACTGTAACACACACATTATATCATCAGATAATCATCCCAATCAGGCTTTTTTTTCTTTCTTGCAATGAGGCACACTTACTCTGACAAAATGTTGAGCCGCTCTCCCACTCTGATGGCGCAGTCACCCGGCCCTCTGGATGGATAGTCATATAGAGACACCACCACAAATCGACCACTGTCTGCACACACAGATCAAAACAACACCTTCAGTCTTGTTGATCTAGCACATTGTAATATAGTAGTCGACATTTGAAGTGGAACAAAACCTTTCGTCAATGTTTTCCTAAAACCAAAACAATACCTGTTTTTGTGATCCACTTCGAATGTTGACTACTGTATATGAAGAGAGCTCCTTAACAAGCCACATGATTAAAAATGTGATTAAAAAAAGTTGCTGTAACATTTATAGTGAGAAATTATGAATTCATATTATATGCAATTTTAAAAAAGATGAACGACGATGAAAGATAACCTAATGCATTTTACGGTATATGATTATAAAATAATGCTTTTTGTAAGTTGAAATATGTGACCCTGGACCACAAAACCAGTCATAAGGTTAAATTTGACAAAACTGAGATTTATACATCATAAGCTCAATAAATAAGCTTTCTATTGATGTATGGTTTGTTAAGATTGGACAATATTTGACTGAGATACATCTATTTGAAATCAGAAATCTGAGGATGCAAAAAAATCAAAAAGACTGAGAAAATCACCTTTAAAGTTGTCCAAATTAGGTTCTTAACAATGCATATTACAAATCAAAAATTACATTTTGATATGTTTACAGTAGGAATTTTACAAAAAATCTTCATGGAACATGAACTTTACTTAATTTCTCAATGATTTTTGGCATAAAAGAAAAATCAAAAATTTTGACCCATGCAATGTATTTTTGGCTATTGCTACAAATATACCCCAGCGACTTAAGACTGGTTTTGTGGTCCAGGGTCACATATGAGCCACCTTACAACTGATGGTGGTGGTCTTTTCCAAAAGTCTTTGAAGATAAATACTCAACAATTCTGACTTTTTTTCTCAGAATTGCGCGATAAAAACTCATAATTGGGAGAAATAATTTAGAATTGTGAGATATAAACTCAATTCTGACTTTTCTCAGAATTGCGTAATAAAAACTCACAATTGCGAGAAATAAGTCAGAATTGAAAGAAAAGCTTGCAATTCAGACTTTTCTCACAAATGCGAGTTTGTATCTCACAATTCTGACTTTTCCTTAGAATTGTGATATATAAACTCACAATTGAGAGTTGTAAAATCCAATTTCGAGGGGAAAAAAGACTGAGATGTTCTCAGAATTGCAAGTTTATATCACAATTCTGACTCGCAATTGTGAGAAATAAGTCAGAATTGCGTGGTAAAAACTCACACTTCTGATTTTTTTTTCTCAGTATTGCGTGATAAAACTCACAATTGCAAGAAATAAGTCAGAACTGCAATTCAGACTTTCCTCACAAATTTTCGTATATTGCAATTCTGACTTTTTTTTCTTGCTAATGCGAGTTTATATCTCACAATTCAGATACAATTCTGACTTTCACAATTGCGAGTTATAAAGTCCAATTTCAAAGAAAAGTTTATATCACAATTCCGACTGAACTTGCAGTTGCAAGTTATAAAGTCACAATTGCGTGATACAAACAATTCTGACAAAAAAAGTCACAATAGTGAGATATAAACTCGCATTTGCTAGAAAAAAAAAGTCTGAATCAGGCAATTCTGACTTTATAACTTGACAAAAAAAGTCAAAAACTATAAAAAGTCGCAATTATCTTTTATATTTTATTCAGTAGCAGAAACGGGCTTCCATAGTTATCAGTACATTTAAACGTACAAATCAGATTTTAGTAGTTCAAGTGGATTGAACTGATGTATTAATATTTTATTTTACAGCTTTTTTTACAGTGAATTTCTAGAAAACTCAGCTGTAATTAGTTTAACAAATTATAATACTACAGTGTGGCACTGAAATTCTTACCCTTGAGTGCTAGTAGAGCACCACTGAATGCTATATTTGCAACAGTCAATAAAACCCTGATTGACTTATTTACATTAAGCGCTGCAGTTCTGAAATCACCTCATGCTTATATGAAGTGTTTATTGCAGTGTTGAACTCACCCATGGTCAGCGGGTCAGTGCTTTCCTCCGCGTCCAAGAGAACAGCATGCGCGCTGGATCCACGCCGGACTTTACTGGGCCGACTGCCCATAGCCAAATGCTTGGAAGAGTTCAGGCACACAATGATGATGGGAACCACAATCTAAAGACGGAAGAACGAGAATATCTCAGAACCGATTGATTTCTGTTTCTCAGTTAAAAAACAAAGACAAATCAGTTTGACCAGGCCACGGCTTTCTTATGTCACGCTTTGAACGTAAGGAGAGAGGAAGGATGCTGACAAACCACTTGTGTACTTTGATGAAAACTTTCCATCCGCACTTTCAGTATCACACACGTATTTACTTTGGGTTTGAAAAAAGGGGTGGCCGTTCTAAAAATAGACCTGGTAAAACGCTGAGAACGTTCTACTATTTTCTGCTCAGTTACATCACAATAGTACAAGCCGCAGTTATTTAAGTTACACATACGAGCATAAATGGGAAACGTAAAAAGCAAATTCAATAGATTAAAATGATTCAGCATGCAAATAACAGCTCAAATATTACTAGCTAACATGAAACCATTATATAAAGTGACTCATATTCTTATATGACTCTTATATTCTGATGAAGCAACTGTAAAGTGCTGAGGTTCAACAATCTTCCACTAACTTTCCACAGGGTCGGCATGATAAATGATCACTGTAAATCATTTAAAGGAAATCAGCTGGTTTCATCAAGTCTGAGGCTGGTGATCAAAACAAACAATATTTTCCAAGAACATTTTAGTGTAATGGTTTATTCATGTGTTAAAATACCATCGACCCATTTTTACCTTTTTTAGTACAGTGCCTTGCAAAAGTATTCATACCCCTTCATTTTTTTTCGTTTTGTTTTGTTGCAGCATTATGTTAAACTGCTTTAAATTAGTTTTCCCCCACATCAATTTACACTCCATACACCATAATAATGACAAAGCAAAAAACAGATTTGCAAATTTTACAAATTTATTAAAAATAAAACACTGAAATAAGTACATTGCATAAGTATTCATACCCTTAACTCAGTACATAGTTGAAGCACCTTTACAGCCTCAAGTGTTTTTGGGTATGATGTGACAAGCTTTGCACATCTGCATTTAGCAACTATCTGCCATTCTTTGCCTCACCTTTTCACCTCTCAAGCTCTGTCAGCTTGGATGGGGGCTGGCAGACATTGTCTAGAGTCCTAGTTGTTCCAATCGTCTTCCATTATGGAGAATGCTTCTGTGAACCTTCAATGCAGCAGATTTTTTTTCTGAACTCATCTCTAGATCATTGCCTTAATGCAAGTCTGTCACTGAGCTCTACAGGCAGTTATCTTGACCTCAGGACTTGGTTTTTGCTCTGATATGCATTTTCAGCTGTTAGACCTTTTCTGAGAGGTGTGTGCCTTTCTAAATCATACTCATTCAAATGAATTTGCCACAGTTTAGCTCCATTTGAAGTGTAGTAACATCTAGAAGCAATATGAATGCTCCTGAGCTAAATGTCGAGTGTCCCAGAAAAGGGTATGAATGTTAAAAACCTATTTTTTGCTTTGCCATTATGGAGTAGGGAGTGTAGATTGATGTGGGAAAAAAAAGTAATTTAAAGTAGGCAGCAACATAACAAAATGTGAAAAAATGAAGGGGTATGAATACTTTCGCAAGGCACTGTACCTGTTATTGTAATAACGTGTTATTACAACGTAATAATCCTGTAGTTCGATTCCTATTATTATAATACTAATTTTAGTAAACACATATGATCTCACCAGCACTGATTTCAACATCCTCATAAGTCTAACGTTTTATTAGCATTCATTATAGATCTTCAAGGGGCATTTTTCCATATCGTACTGTAATGCAATGGCACTGGTCCCACAGATATATAACATTGCAGAGCAGATGGTCACCTGGTACCACAGATGGGTCTCACTGGGTCATCAGGGTCTCCAGTCCAAATGACAGACCTCAGACCCCGGGCACCAAAATAACACGTGCGTAACTGATTACATGTGCTACATATGAAAACAACTATACTGGTGTATATCATACAGGCTATAACAGCACAATCACACACAAACTAACAAACTAAAAGGCAGCCATTTAAAGACATATGTGACCCTGGACCACAAAACCAGTCTTATGTATCATTGAGATTTATATCTTGAGATTTAAGCTTTCCATTGTCGGACGATATTTGGCCGAGATACAACTATTTGAAAATCTGAGGGTGCAAATCTAAATATTGCGAAAATTGCTTTTAAAATTGTTCAATTGAATTTCTTAGCAATGCATATTACTAATCAAAAATTAAGTTTTGATATATTTACAGTAGGAAATTTACTAAATATCTTCATGGAACATGATCTTTATTTAATACCCTATTGATTTTTGGCATAAAAGACAAATCGATCATTTTGACCCATACAATGTATTTTTGGCTATTGCTACAAATATACCTGTGCTACTTATGACTGCTTATGACAGTCTAGATATTTTAATAATGTTTAACATTATATCTCATAGGTATACTGCAAAAAAAAAAAAGTTTTGAACTTGTGTCGTAAAAATCACTATTTCACTCTTCTTCAAAATTTTAATTCAGTGCGCGGTCTGCTCTTTGTATGTACTTATTCGTGAAATGTACTAGCAATTTCTGAGTAAAAACTCTTGGTGGGTTTCACCACCAACATTTTTTTTTCTTTTTGCAGTGCATGAAGATCAAGCACATTTGGTCAAAGATTAGAGCAAGGTTAACTTCCCGTTGCGACTGCAATGACAAATGTGTTTTTCTCAATATTTAAGCTATTTAACACATCTTTAAGACTTCTCAAGTCTGAACTTAAACTTGTTGCTAGAAAGGTTGTTAGAAAGTTTCATACCAAACGCATTTCAGAATCATAGCCAACAGATTTCACAACAACCTTCAATTCAGTGTCTTTGAAATGTCTTTGAAGCAAGGCGCCTATGCAAGTGCACGCTTTTCAAGATGATTCTGACTTTGATTTGAGATTTAAGATTACGTTTTTGAAGTTTAGAACTCCTTGTGTCAACATTATACACTTTTAGACTAGTCACATAACACACAGTATATATTTATTTGAGAAATTATAAAATTGTGGACGCATATTTTTAGTATTTGTATTATTATGAATCTATATTCACTTCTGAACATTAAACATTACTGGCATTATAATATTGTGCAAGTTCCTTTGGATAAACCTCCTTAAATGAATAACAGTGCACAGCAAAAATGTAGGCATTAAGCATCTTACTCACCTCATGGTCTTCAGACTAGCACTGGTGACAATCCTTTCGTATGAGCAAACAAATCTCCTCACTTGCACACCTGCTTATGAATGTGTGCAACAGGCCTGAAAACTCAGACAGTCAAGTTAGAAAACAATTTGGAGTAATGTCCGTAAAGATCAGAAGCTAGTTTTCTGGAGGAGCTGTGAAGCAGTGCTTGAGCTCAGTTTCAGGTGAAGTGTCAGTGTGGGATGTTGCTGTGGTTGTTTCAGTGTTTTAGCATTGCACACGGAGGCAGGCAGCTTTATTTACTAGACACTTGTAGTTTCCTGTGACGAACAGGTCTAACTGTCACTCCTTTGCTGACGCACAGATGCCTGCCAGTGAGAACAGACTGGAGAAAGTGTATTGAAAACGTTCAAGATGTACTAATACACAACACAGATGTCATAGGCTCATTGATGCAGCAATATAGACGCCAACGGAAGCAGCTACAGACATTTCAGGAAGGTTTTAGAAAGGTTCAGAAATTGCCTAGTGCTAGTTTTTGCATGTATTGATGTCACATATTGCCAAATGCACCAAAACCAACTGCCATAGAAACTAAATCATCAGATTGGATCCTGGTATAGCTGCAAAAACAAGTCTTGCTTCAATTAACAAAATCTCATTAAAGGAGAAGTTTACTTCCAGAATGAGAATTTCCTGATCATTTACTCACCCCAATGTCATCCTGAATGTTCATGTCTCTCTTTCTACAGTCAAAAAGTAAATAAGGTTTTTGAGGAAAACATTCCAGGATTTCTCTCCATATAGTGGACTTCAATGGTGGCCAATGTGTTGAAGGCCCAAATAGCAGTTTTAATGTAGCTTCAAAGGGCTCTACATGATCTCAGCCAAGGAATAAGGGTCTTATCTAGCAAAACAATTGGTCATTTTCTAAAAAACTAAAAATGTATATTTTTATATATATAAAAATAGCACAGCTGTGTTATTTTTTAATAACACAGCTATGTCAGAATTATTCAACCCCTATTCAACATTGCTGTTTTAGGACAGTTATTTTATGGTAAGTTACAAAATTGTCTTAAAAAATTGTCTTAAGCCTTTACAAACTTATTCAAAATGCAATTAGCTTGGGGTGTTACACATAGTATACTCTTGCATGTGCTGAAGATGAGTAGCAAATATGGTAAAGTCAACAAAGCTCACACAAAATCAATAGAGAAGAAATAGTTTGCTCTATTAGAAAGTCTAAAACTACATGAAGATGTCTAAGACATTACAAGTTCCTAGAGACACAGCTGGCAGCCGTATTCCTTAGATTAAAGTGTTGAACCAGAAAACCTTTGAGGCTGTTGAACAAAAAAGCACAATATCATAAAATGTTTGATCAGATCAACTGAGAAAAACTTGCAATGTACAGCCAAAGACTTGCAAGATGACCCAACGAAAGGACGAAAAATATTTCAATGCTGTGTACAAGAGGAACACTAGACATGTATGGTCTTCATGTTGAGGAATCTTGCTGAATAGCACTCTTGACCAAGAAGAACTGCTGCCTTGAACATGCCAAAATTCATTTGGATAGACCTGTGGAGTTCTGGAAGATTGTTTTATGGAGTGATGTGTCCAAACTGGAACTTTTTGGGCGTATGGATCAGAGGTACATCTGGTGCAAAAAAGACAAAGCTTATATGCAGAAGAACACCATCTCCATCATCAAACATGGAGGTGGGCCAGTCCTGTTATGGGGTTGTTCTACTGTAGCAGGAAGTGGAGAACATGACCATACAAAGGATATCATTGAGTTATTAAAGTATCAGACCATTTTGGCAAACATTGTGATGCCTTTTGTGCAAAGTCTGAAGCTAATAATCAATGGACTTTCCTGCAGGACAATCATCCTAAAGTATACGTTCAAATCTACTTAAGCTTGGTTTAGGAATCTGTCATAGAATGTTTTTAAGTGGCCTGTTCAGTTTCCAGATGTAATTCTCATTGAAAATACATGGTTGAATTTGAAGCAAGCAGTGGCAAAGTAAAAACCAAAGATTATCAGTGATCTGAAAGCTTTTTGAGGCGAGGAATGGCCCAAGATTGCAGCAGAAATGTGACAGAAGCATCTGAGCACTTCCAGGCAGTGTTTATTGGTGGTTTTAAAGAATAAAAGATTCTACACCAAATTTACTTTCAGGGGTTGAATAATTTTGAACATGAATGTTTAGAGCCAATTCGATTTGTCATTATTCATCAACTTACGTTCTCAGAATTACTCAAATGTGTATGAATAAACTTTCTTTAATAGTTTACTGATGCCTTTGTTGAATTGATTTCACAAAATGTTGTTCTCTGCAGCAAAATGTCTTGCAGGTCAAGGGGGTTGAATCATTTAGATTGCAACTGTATATGCCTTACTATAGACTGCACACATAATATGAATGTGCATGGCATTGCTGTTTTCACAATCTTGCTTTTTTTTGTTTTGTTGAGTTCACGCGTAGACAATGATATTTTCAAAAACTCGCACTTTGAAACCTGTTTTCAAAAAGTTTGCTTTTTCAGGCTCCCAAAATGCGGTTATCGTGTAAATGAACAGCTATAGTGGTGAGCAAAATTATTAGAACACTAGCATTCTCACCAAAATAAAATAGTTTTAAGCCAGTTGTTTCTATCTTTTGCTGTAGTGTGTCAGTATGACATATCAATTCACATTTCCAAACATTCATTTTGCCATTAATTGTAATAATCCGGTAAGATTTTAGTTTGCACAAGGAGTTTGACAACAGTCTCTCCACACAGAGATCTGATCTCAACATCATCCAGTCTGTCTGGAATGACATGAAGAAACACAACAAACTGAGACAGACTAAATCCAGAAGAACTGTGGCAACGTCTCCAAGATGCTTCAAGAAACCTACAGTCCTGTAAAAGTTTTAGGCACTTGCTAAAAATGAGGAAGCTGTCAAAAATAATGTTCTTTATCAATTAACTTCTATTAACTAAATTCAACACTTGGTGTGACTATCCTTTGCACTTAAAGCAGCTTTTTCCCTAGGTGCACTTGCGCATAGTTTTTCAGGTAGCTTTGCAGGTAGGTTTCTTGAAGCATCTTGGAGAAGTTGCCACAGTTCTTCAGGATTTATTTCGTCTCAGTTTGTTGTGTTTCTTCATGTCATTCCAGGATGAGGATGAGATCAGATCTCTGTGTGGAGCACTGGCTGCTATGCAAACAAAAATCTCACTGGATTATCACAATTAATGGCAAAATGAACGTTTGGAAATGCAAACTGATATTTCCTACTGACACACTACAGCAAAAGATAGAAATAACTGACTTAAAACCATTTTATCGGGTGAAAATACTAGTGTTCTAATCATTTTGGCCACCATTGTAATTGTATTAAAAAATGGAAAAGGGTGTCATGTAAAGTTATCTATCTCTAAAGATGTTCCAACGCCAATTTCCATGACAAATCGTAGTCATCGTAGGCTGTCATCCTACCAGTTTACCAAAGTTCAGAATGTGCCAACTGCAGATAAGAAGCAAATCAGCAAATCAGTACGGTAAGTGAAAATGACAAAAAGAAAAGTTGAGTTGATCTAGTTATGTAATTGTGCAGGTCAGATGGAAAGGCGGCGATGCAGAAATCTCTTATCGACTGATCCTTTCTACTGGTGCTTGAAATGTGCATGCCACAGTTTCTATAAATAGCTTTCAGATGTGTCAACTCTGACCACATGCAATCAATACAACCTTTTTAACTTGCTTGTGATCGGAAACTTTCACAACTTCCTGAGGTGTCAGAAAAAGGTTTGCTACGATGGATAGTGCACAGAAGTGCATGCTTAGCATCTGATTACCATGGCAAGAAGTGGTGCTTTGAAGCGATTTGGGTCACACCATACGTTGTTTTTCCCTGAGGACCAATTATAATGTTAGTCAAGGTTTTACAGGCCCCAAAACATTTTTGACAGGGTACCCAAAAATGAAAACCTCATATCATTTCCCAACTTGTACGACTTCGAAGAGAAGTCAATTTTTGTTTTCTTCATGCAAAAAAAGTATTCCTATAGTTTCATAACATTACAGTTGAACCTCTGATGCCACATGGACTATTTTAATCGATGTCCTTACTACCTTTCTGAGCCTTGAATGTGGTAGGAATGTCAGAAAGCTCTCGGATTTCATCAAAAATATCTATATTTGTGTCCTTATGGGTTTGGAATGACATGAGGGCAAGTAATTTTGGGGCGAACTAACTCTTCAATAACAACTTATCGAATAAAAGCCAGATACAAGTTTTATGTACAACTACTTTATTTCAATATTCGTACAAATCGATATACTCAGTAGACAATATGCAGTACAGCGCCCCCTAAATGCTTTGAGGACAAAGCACAAAGCATCATCACAAATTCACTCAAGGCAGCGGTACAATCAGCAATCAACAGGGAATTGCCATCCATTGAAATAATAAAGACCAAGTACAATAAAACGTCAGAAACTAACAGTAGTCAAAATAAGAGGTTACTGAAACATCAGCCCACTGTACAGAAGGAACAGAGATTCTTAAGTCATTTACCAGTTACTACTGTACAGTGCATTTAGAGGAATCATGCTGTTTTATACCTCTAGATGCCCTCTATGGTAAATATAACTGTTATTTAAAGAAGCTACAGATGTTAGATTCAGTTACTGGCTTGTTTTGGTGTCGCTGATCTCCTGAAAACAGGCTATGAATATTGTACATCAACTTAAGTGCAAACCTAAGCAAAGTCTTTGCTCTTAAGGTGTTTCTGGTTTAAAACCGAGTTCAGTTCTCCATGTAAACAGAATCAGATTCAATCAAACTGAATTAAAGGGTTTGAAAATTCGGTCATTAATTGCTCAACCTCATGTTGTTCCAAACCAAGACCTTCGCTGATCTTCAGAAGACAAATTAAGGAATTTTTTTTAGTATTCTTGCAGCGTCATAAGATTCCGATTGAACCAGAGATGTCACATGGACTATTTTGTCCAATATCTTAATGTGTGTTCTGAAGATGAACGAAGGTCTTACAGGTTTGGAACAAATTAATTAATGACAGAATTTTCATTTCGGGTGAACTAACCCTTTAACCATTCGCAAATCTAAACATAATTAATACTAATATAAATGTCTATTGCAAACTTTAAATAAGGACATGCTAATCAGTAGATTTCATTCTAGAAACAAATGCCAGACAATCAATTAAAATCAAACCGTGAAAAAACAAAAACAAAAAAAAACAGAAATAAGTCTAGAAAAAGTAGTACTGAAGAAAAAAATTAGATAGAGGAAGTGAACTGGTTTGGGCATCTCTAGAGTAAACACAAGGGGCAGGAAGACCTTAGAGAGAGCAAGAGAGGGAACGAAAACTCTCCCGCTACAGACGAAAACACCCTCTGAATGTTTAATATACAGCCTCCAGCAAAATACATACACAAGAAGCATATCGAGAGTGGAAACGAATTTCCAAAAGATGACACAGGCCAATCAAGAAGGTAAAAACATCAGCAAAAGATTAGTGTGCTTCCATGCAGTGGAAAAATATTCTACTATATTAAATACATGGATTACTAGACATCAAACAGTGCATCCCTTCATTAGAGACCAGCGCTCTCTGGCCACGAGAACAAGTAGAACGAAAGACAAAGTGGAAAAACGGAGTGGAAACGACCTCAAAATGGACAGAAAGCCATCTGAGGTGCAGCAGGGCAACACGCGGATGATCCCAGATGAAGTGGTGGCTTGGTTCTGGTGCTTTAGCAGGACACCTCCATGGTTTGTGGTCTGTTCTGGTTGTCGTGGACTGGGCCGCCGGTGGCGCCCTCCATCTGTGAGCTGGTGTGTGCGCGGCTGCGAGAGCCGTCCGCCGACCCCATGCTGGAGGCAGAGTGAGTGCGAGATCGAGCCAATCGGGTCATGCTGGCAGTGGGCACTGAGAAAGAGGAGAGAAATCAAATAGAGGTGAAAACATGCATGGGCTAACGCTGCTGCTGCTGTTGTGACTGAGGCATGACTGTTGGGACGATCCTGAGTGAGGGGCATGTGCTTCACAGGATTGTCAGTTTTGCACTCTCAGCATTCGGATCCAAACAGATGAAGATCCAAGAGAGGGAGAATAATGAGTCTTCTCAAAGTAAGTGGACTCCTGTACACTGCTGACTGCTCAACTAATGCTGGATTGATTGAGATAAGATGGCAATTTGGTTAATGTTTGACTTCAGTTCATACTGTATTAAAGAAGTTGTTCACTTCCAGAACAAAAATTTATGGAGAATGAACTCACCCCCTTGTCATCCAAGATGTTTATGTCTTTCTTTCTTCAGTCGTAAAAAGAAATTGTTTTTTGAGAAAACATTTTAGGATTTTTCCCGATATAGTGGAGATCTATGGTGCCCCGAGTTTATTTAAAAAAAATAATCGATCAGTTATTTTAAAAAAATAATAATACAATTTATATACTTCAAACGCTCGTCTCGCTCTGCCTGAACTCTGCTCTTTCCAGTTCAAGACAGTTAGGGTATGTTGAAAAACTCCCATCTTATTTTCTCCCTCAACTTCAAAAATCTTTTCAAAATCATCCTACATCGCTACAGAAGTAACAACCCAGTGTTTGCAAGTGAACATGCAAAGATCATCAAACACCCTTAACAAAAAAGGTAAAACAGCGATGTTGAAGTTGAGTTCAGGCAGAGCAAGACAAGACAAGTGTTTGAGGTTAAAAAGTATATAAATTGTAATAAAAAACAAAACAAAAAAAAAAACGATTGTTTTGCTAGATACGACCCTTCTTCCTCGGCTGGGATCGTTTACAACTGCATTTGGGATCATTTGAAGCTGCATTTAAACTGCATTTTGGAACTTCAACTGGGAGCACCATAAATGTCCACTATAAAAAGAAAAATCCTGAAATGTTTTCCTCAAAAACAATTTCTTTATGACTGAAGAAAGAAAGACATAAACATCTTGGATGACAAGGTGGTATGTTATCTGTACATTTTTGTTCTGGAAGAGAACTACTCCTTTAATAGCTTCTGTGATTTAGTATGGTTGCATTCACATCAGAAGTGAACTGTACCACAGTTACCCTACAAGCAAAACTTTTCTGAATAAATAGACCTAAAAAGAGTGCTGCAGGGATGAGAAATTTTTGTAGGACAACCTGGAAGTAGCATCACCCTGATTCCCTCAACTAATCCAATAGGATTTTTCCATCAGCTTTTGCATTTTTGCAGAAAGTAAGCTCTTTGACCAATAAAAGTTCATGATTAATACATAGTTTTTCCTTCCATCAGTGAGTGTTCGAACCTTCTGTAATAGTTTCATGAGTCCCTCAGTTGTCCTCAGTGTGAAAAGATGGATCTCAAAATCATACAGTCATTGTTAGAAAAGGTTCAAATACACAAAAATGCTGGAAATCCAAAGAATTTGTGGGACCTGAAGAATTTTTCTGAAGAACAGCATCAGTTTAACTGTTCAGGACAAACAAGGGACTCATGAACAACTATCACTAAACATTCAGGTAACAACACAGTATTAAGAATCAAGTGTATGTAAACTTTTAAACGGTCATTTTTATAAATTAAATAAACTATTATTTTCTCTTGTGGACTATGTGTAAACATCTTTTATGTGAAATATCTTACTCGGGTCAGTACTAAATAAACAAAAACATGCAGTTTGTATGACCCCTCTTATTTGGCAGATTCTGAAAGGGGGGTGTAAACTTTTGACCTCAATTGTAAGTCTTGACTGCTGTCCTAGCAAATAAAGCTTCCTAAAGACCTGCGTCTTTGTTCTCTCCACTTCAGCCCTGATGCCTTTGTGGCTTCTAGTCAACCACAGCCACTGAAAGAGCTTACAAACGGAAGAGACAAGAAACGCTAGATGCCATTCTGGCAGGATGTAAACATGTTGACGCTTGTCATGACGCTGCAGCCACTGATGCAGTTTCTCAGCGTGGATTTCACTCGATATCCGAGGGCGTCTAGTCTCCTTGTGGGGAAAATCGATGGTATGGAATTTAGTTTAGGCCTATGCTTGTATCCATCGCCACCTGTAAGCTCTTTCAGCAGCTGTGCTCTACTAAAAGGCATCAGGGCTAAAGTGGAGAGAACCAAGACGCAGGTCTTTAGGAAGTTTTATTCATCCACAGGCATCTTCCCATTCTTTTCTTTTCTTCTTATCACTAAGAAAGCAGTGAGGGCTTACACGGCTTCTCTCATTGCCCTTCAACTGAAAATTACAATCAAAAGCCACACAATGTGGCATCGTATCAGTATTTTATTTTCAGAGTTGGGTATTCCAAGTTGTGTTGCAGTAAAAAGGGCAAGACGTAGCTCACTGCCTGAAACCATTTCAAGTCATAATGGCACCCCCATAGTTCAAAATAAATATATATAAAGATATCTTTGATTTATGTTTTTAATACCCAGGGATTCCTTTAAAAAAAAAAATCACAACGACTTCCAGTCTTTGAAATCTACAAATAGGATAGCTTGAGTTAGAATATTTAGCAAAAGTGATTACAAACAATCTGTGTTTGTAGCTGTAAAACCACTATAATCCCATTTAGCCACCACATTTATCTCATGAAAACATCTTGAGCTTGTGTTAACCACAGACCTTGTTTCAGGCATTTATTCAAAAACCCATTGAAAAGATCATTGACTTTAGGATGATAGAAGTGTAAACTCAATTTAAGCAGTCATTCCTGCAGCACTCCATCAATAAATCTCTGAATCCTGAGGTGACAAAATCTCCCTGTTTGGACACTGCAGTCATTATTCTCCCATGAAAGAAAGTAAATCCTCTGGTGAGGATCAAGCTCAAATTCATTTTTACCATTGCAGGAAAATGAACAGTCAACTTCAGACAATGCAGAAATGTGGCATGCAAAGTAATGTCATGTTTCTATGTGAATCATAAAATAAAACAAAAGACGTCTGTTGGCAGTGGACAGTGTGCACAAACGCATTCTCTCAGACTGCTTATAATCGTATACAAACATTGACAACATGTCCATTTACCATGCTTCACACACGCCGTGATGCAGAGACAAAGACACTTATATGCGTGTGATTGGGACGGGAGGGACAAAGACAGACAGACGGTGAAGACAGGAAGCGCAGGAGGTTGAGATGACGGGCTTAGGCTCAGCTAAATGTGCTGGTTGATCTCCTAGTACCTGATTCGCTGTTCAGGTGGCTGAGTAGCACATGAGGGACTGTTGGCATTGGATGTAAGGGTCAAGGAGGAGAGGGAAAGCAAGAGGAGGAGGAAAAAGATGGGACAGAGGAAAGGGAGAAATTATTTGGTAGTACTTACTGAAAGAGGGAGGATAGGAGAAAAGGAAAGATTAAGTAGATGACGCAAGGAAAGTAGGGGACATTAGACCGGGTGACGGGAATAGTCTTAAAGGCCATTTAGTGTTTACAATCATTTGAAAAATGCAAGAGACTGGCTTTTTTGGGTGGTTTTTTGACATCTGATTTTAAGACAAATATCCTTTAAATGTCACGGATATTTAGTACAAATCAAACAAAAATGTGTCCAGAGAAGACATTAAATACTCTTATTGCATCATTCAGAAACTATTCTACCTAAAACTTCAAGTAAATGTTAGTCTTGGTTAATATGATTTTCAGACAGTGTGAAAGATCACAGAACCTGAAAGCACAGAGAGAGAAAGTGAGAGAAACTCTCTTGAAGGGAAAATGTCACCTTCTGGGATAGTCCCTCACCAGAGCGTACACTTGTGGGTTTGTTAAAGATGAAACTATATAACACACCCCAAACAGTAACAAAGAAAAGAACAAAAAAGACTGACAAACACATTTAACCGACTCAAAACACAAAGTGGAATTTACCGGTGATACCCTCCCCTTTACTAAAATGCAAACATTCAATGACAGAGTCAACCAATGAACATCATGTTCTGTTAATGACTAATATTTCCACACAGAATCACACAGACGTACAGTATTGTTTGGTACTTTTCTTGTATGAACCTACAGTTTACATATATTGAAGTCCGACCTAACAAATATAACCATGGTGACCCTGGACCACAAGTCAAAAATCATTAGGATATTAAGTAAAGATCATGTTCCATAGATATTTTCAAAATTTCCTACCGTATATATCAAAACTTAACTTTTGATTAGTAATATGCATTACTAAGAACTTCATTTGGACAACTTTAAAGGCGATGTTCTCAATATTTAGATATTTAGTTTTTTTGCACCCTCAGATTCCAGTTTTTATAGTTGCATCTTGGCCAATTATTGTCCTATTATAACAAACCACACATTAGTGGAAAGCTTATTTATTCAGGTCTCAAATGTATAAATCTTAATTTCACAAAATTGACCCTTATGACTGACTGTGTGGTCCAGGTTCACATATTAAAGGAACACTCCACTTTTTTTGGAAATAGGCTCATTCTCCAACTCCCCCCGAGTTAATAAGTTAAGGTTTTACCATTTTGAAATCCATTCAGCCGTTCTCCTGTTCTGGCGAAATCACTTATAGCATCGCGTTCAAAAATGACCATTGAGTTTCGATATTTGTCCTATTTAAAACTTGACTCTTCTGTAGTTATATTGTGTACTAAGACTGGCGAAATGTAAAGATGCGATTTTCTAGGCTGATAAGATAGAAAAGTGATAAGAAGAAAAGAGAACAGGAGAACAGCTGAATAAATTTCAAAACGGTAAAACTCAAATTATTAACTCGGGGGGAGTTGGAGTGTTTCTTTAACCCGTTCAATCAGGGTTATATATCCAAATCACTTGTCATTAGTAACCATTTGAAATAATCAATAATTATTTGTGAAATATTTTTTGGAAAAGTGTGTGAAAAATTGTGTTTTATAGTTGTTCACAATAGTGACCGGTGGGATAATGTGTATACCCAATTAACACATTTCTGCAGTCATAGAATTGATTATATATATCTTAGCCAAGCTATTTTAAACTATTTTATTACATTCGAGGGTTACTCTTATGCATAAAAAAAATTATACACAATTAAAAGGAATACTGATATAAAAGGAATACTGTTGATAAAATAAATCAACGCATTTTAAAATTGTTACTTTATTGTAACATATATCATTAAATTGTTATATTAGTGCTACCAGTATTCCAACATCAATATTGCAACTTACTTGTAACGTTTTAACTTGGTGCAAAATTGTGTGATTGCAACATTTTAGTGCAATCTTCAATAACAACTGCATTGGATTTATATTATATACCCAAGTTCACGGTTATCCCACCGGTCACAATTGTGACAATCAACATGTTTACTCACTCTATGACCACACTCAACAAAACTGATTATTTGTGAATATATATTAATACTAGACACCTTAGAGATAATGTGTACCAAACATCTTTGTCATATCTTTACTAGCCATGTTTTGGAGACTTTATGCAACTCAAATCATCATCTCACGATGCAAAAATGAAATAATCCCCTTTGGTCATGTGACAGTTTGCACTAACCATGTGAAACTGCACATATTTAATTGAGACCCTTTATATATATATATATATATATTAGGGGTGGGCGATATGACCTAAAATTAATATCACGGTATTTTTCATCTTTTGAACGGTGCCGGTATAATATCACGGTATTATGTTCCTGGTCTTGATCAGAAGATCACAAATATTGTCTCTGTTCTAGAGCGACACTCTCAGAGCCATTGCTGCCACCTTTCAACTACCTTCTTCTGGCCATTGAAACGGTCCAACTCAGGCCCTTCAATGCTGATGAATAAGAGCCACTGAGATGTGGCTTCTCCAGTCAAGTCAATTTGCTTCATTGAACTGAAACCCCTATGAGGTAGTGCTAGTAATAGTTCAGCAAGTAATAATGATCAGCAAGATTTCTGTCTTCATTTTTATAGTGTCGTCCATGAAAATGAGGCTCAGAGGTGCCATGAGTGCAATTAAATCTATAAATTCATGTTGAGATTAGTGTTTTTAAAATAAAATTTGGAATACACAAGTATTTAAGATTTCAATAACTGAAAGGATCTGCCAGCAGGTGGCGGCAAGACACTGAAATTATTTACTGAATCGTATTGTTCATTTGATTCGTTTGAACACATGGTTCATTCAAGTGACTCTCATTATGAATGGGAAATTGAATCATTTCACTAGATTAGTTTAAAACGCATGTTCACTTATAAAGGAAACACTACTGTGTTTTATTGGAGAACTGCGCATCTTCATTTAAACACAGCAGTGTGTCTTGTCCCAGAATAAATTTAGACGACGAAACAGACCAAAATCGGGCATAGTGTTATTCTCAGACAATGTAAGTCACTTGATAATAACGTCTCGTTTATTTAACGGCTGTATTAAATTAATATCTCATTTACGAACTCCCATAAAAATATTAAAAGCTGTTCCTCATCTTAGTTTGCGATATCACAAAGCTCTATTATAATCAACGACGCTCTCTGTACTGCGATCAATCTCTTACTTATACTATCTACACTTTGTTTATAGAAGGAATGAGGTATGAGATATGTCTCTGATACATTACTTTGCTGTGAACCTAGACACTTCGGCGTTTGGCTTTTCGGTGCATTTAGAACTTGCACAACAGGAACAAAGCAGCGATCGTATTTATCTCCGCCATCCGCCAAACCTCCCGCGGATAAACTGAGTGAGTGACGCGATGCGCATGCTCGCTTGGCGTTTGGTGTAAACGCACTGACTGTATGTGCGCACGCAATTGACAAACAGTCGCAGGCAAATTAAACTTTAGTGCCTTATTATTTAGAATGAGCTATTGTTGATGTAAATGCAGCCGTTCAAGGCACATAATAGATTTATTACGGTATTGACGGTATTAGAAAATCCATATCGTGGCGCAATGTCACACCGGTGATAACTATGATACCGGTGTACCGCCCACCCCTAATATATATATATATATATATATATATATATATATATATATATATATATATATATATATATATGAACTGACATAATTTTTTCTGTTAATGGGCAACATGTGGAATAGGGTTTCTTTGTCAATGAGAAGGTACTGCTAAATCTTGATATCATTACTTTTAAAATACATGAACTGTGAATGTAAAAACTTGGGGCGCTATTTTAACAATCTAAGTACATTGCACGGGTGCACTTAGGCAGTGTCCAAATCTACTTTTGCTAGTTTAACGACGGGGGAAAAAAAAAAAAAGTCAGCGCACCAGCTGCATGGTCCAAAAGGGTTGTACCCATTTTTTAATGAGTAATGGGTGTGTTTTCGGCATTGCGTGCAATAAACCAATCAATCAGAGTCTCATTTCTTATTCCCTTTAAAAGCCAGTTGAGCTCACACCATGGCGGATTCACAATTTAAATAGCGGAATTTGCAAGGGCAAAGACTGAACGCTTCTCCAGAGAGGAAACAGATCTATGGGGCAAGACAGGTTCCACCAAAGCCCCTCACAATAATGCACAATAATAACCTTTTTCATTGTAATCCTTTAGTTTTTAATATATAACATGTTTGTGTGCTGCTATGCATTTCTGTTCACCCACGTATAGGTGCATATTACAAATGCACCCTTTAAATTAATAAATAAAAATACTGCGCCATTGACCTTAGACCAGGTTTTAGTTGATCAATGGCACAACTGTTTTCAATTGTCTCAAAATAGCAACGCGCCAACAATGCGCCTGAACACACCTCCTTTTCAGATCAGCACACCCATAGGTGGAGTTTAATATTTTATGTATATACAGTGAGGTCAATAAGAATTTGATCACCCTTTGATTTTGCAAGTTCTCTTACTTAGAAATCATGGAGGGTTCTATAATTTAATGCATAGGTGCATTTCCACTGTGAGAGACAGAATCTAAAAATAAAAATCTGGAAATCACATTGTATGATTTAACTATTTATTTGTGAATTACTGTGTCAAATAAGTATTTGATCACTTGCTTATCAGCCAGATTTCTGACCCTCAAATACCTGTTATTTTGCTTTTAAATAGTCCAGCTACACTCTGCTCATGATTCTAAATTAGTAGCACCTGTTTGAGGTTGTGAGCTGTCATAAAGACACCTTTGCACCCCACAATAAGCCAAAGTCTAAGTAGCAACATGGGCAAAACCAAAGAGCTGTCAAAAGACACAAGAGACAAAATTGTAGACCTTCACAAAGCTGGAAAGGGCTACGGGGCAATTGCCAAGCAGCTTGGTGAAAAAAGAACAACTGTTGGAGCAATTGTCAGAAAATGGAAGAGGCTAATGATGACTGTCAATGTCCCTCGGACTGGGGCCCCACGGGGGATCTCTCCTCGTGGGGTATCAATGATGCTAAGAATGGTAAAGAATCAGCCCAGAACTACACGGGAGGAGCTGGTCAATGCCGTGAAGAGAGCTGGGACCATCGTTTCCAAGGCTTCTATCAGTAATACACTAAGACGTAATGGTTTAAAATCTTGCATCGCACGGAAGCTTCCCCTGCTTAAGTCAGCCCATGTCCAGGCCCGTCTGAAGTTTGCCAGGGACCATCTGGATGATCCAGAGAAGTCATGGGAGAAAGTCCTGTGGTCAGATGAGACCACAGATTGGTCTTAACTCCATTCGCCGTGTTTGGAGGAAGAATAATGATGAGTATCATCCCAATAATACCATACCTACAGTGAAGCATGGGGCTGGAAGCATCATGCTCTGGGGGTGTTTTTCTGCACAGGGGACAGGACGACTGCACTGTATTAAGGAGAGGATGAACATGTATTGTGACATATTGGGCAAAAACCTCCTTCCCTCAGTCAGAGCATTAATGATGGGTCGTGGCTGGGTCTTCCAACATGACAATGACCCAAAGCACACAGTCAGGAAAACCAAGGAATGGCTCTGTAAGAAGCATATCAAGGTTCTGGCCTAGCCAGTCTCCAGACCTAAATCCAATAGAAAATCTTTGGAGGGAGCTGAAACTCCGTGTTGCTCAGCGACAGCCCCAGAACCTGACAGATCTAGAGAAGAGTGGGCCAAAATCCCTCCTGCAGTGTGTGCAAACCTGGTGAAGAACTACAGAAACGGTTTGACCTCTGTAATTGTTAACAAAGGCTTCTGTACCAAGTATTAACATTTTTTGACTCAAGTGATCAAATAGTTATTTGACACAGTAATTCACAAATAAATTGTTAAAAAAAAAAAAAAAAAAAAAAAATCATACAATGTGATTTCCGGTTTTTTATTTTTAGATTTTGTCTCTCACAGTGGAAATGCACCTATGCTGAAAATTGTAGACCATGATTTCTAAGAGAACTTGCAAAATAACAGGGTGATCAAATACTTATATACACACACACGGTAGGAAATTTACAAATTATCTTCATGGAACATGATCTTTACTTTGCATAAAAGAAAAATCTAATTTTGACCCATACAATGTATTTTGGGCTATTGCTACAAATATACCTGTGCTACTTAAGACTGTTTTTGTGGTCCAAGAACAAATATATTAAATTAAATAATAAAATGTCCAAAAAAAAAAAAAAATTAATCGACCAAATTTAAAGAATCATAATTAAGTCAGAGCAATTTTTATAGCCTAGCTGTAATCCTTATAAATAACACCACAGCAGAATCCAAGTGTTTGGGATTGCATTCTGAATTCAATGGTCTGGAAGGCACAAATCTTACACAATGTGTGTGTGCGCGCTGTATTTTTTCAGTAGAAACACAAATAGAGACTTACCAAAAGGTCAACAGATCTCAAGATTAGATTAGTGACTTATGGAGGAGGAATGTGGCTAATCGCATCAAAATGTGAGCATTTTTAAATGAGTCAAGCCGCTTTCGATCACGTTCCTCACACTCTCAGAACACACATAATTACCAGTAACCGTTAGTTAACAGTTAGTGTAACTGTTGAATAAGTCAGAAACACTTTCTGGAATGTCAGAACATGAGCTTAACACTACCATTAAAAAAATACAGCCAAAAATACATTGCATGGGTCAAAATTATTGATTTTTATGACAAAAATCATTAGGATATTAAGTAAAGATCATGTTCCATGAAGATATTTTGTAAATTTCCTACTGTAAATATATCAAAACATTTTTGAATAGTAATATGCATCGCTAAGTACTTAATTTGGACAACTTTAAAGGCGATTTTCTCAATGTTTTCATTTTTTTGAACCCTCAGATTCCAGATTTGAAAAATAGTTGTATCCCTGCCAATATCCTAACAAATTCTTTGCACTTTTCCCTAAATGAAATATCTTAATATAGAAATTAATTTCTTAGTTTCTGCAATGAGTAATAATGTTTCGAAACATGTTTGTGTTGCCTGACTTTTAACAGTAGTAGTAGCAGCTTGAATTAGGATGCAGATTTATATTGCATCATCAAAAAACTTGTTTATATGGTGAAATTGAATTATTCTTGTTAAATTTAATAAACTTAACCACTGGTCTTCCATATTATCATACATTTAAGACTTATGTGGAAACAAACCATTAATTCTGCATCCTTACAATAATTTAGTGCTGCAAGTGGTTCAGAATCACAATTAAATACAAAAATCACACACACACACAAAAAATGAATTTATTGTTTATCTAATGGAAAAGTCGCCTTTTCTGAAAAAGAGCTGAATAAGGCTGAGGCCTTGAATATAGGTTTGTGGAAGTTTGAGGTATTACAGCAAGAAGTTTTCATGCTGTGCAAACCAATGTTCAGTCAAAGGATCTTTTTAGGCACAGAAGATATTAAACCTGAAGATCAAAGGAGGTTTGTCACACAAGGCTCATGCCACACAGCATGCTCTTAGAGGAAGACTACTGTACTTACACGCTGAAGGATGCAGCACTGCACAGCCACACAGGAGACAAGTTATGTGTTAGTGCAGCGGACGGCTGATCTGAGACCTGCTTTACTCATGAACATTGGCCTGAGGCTTTGGTTCATAACATCTGATGTCTCGTATTCTTGCTTTGAACAGGCACGATTTGCTCTCTCACACCTACACTGTCAATGTGTCATATTCCCGCAGCTGTATTAGACATTGTGAGTATTTATGACGTACATTATTAAACCACTTGAGACGTATAGCATGTAAGTTGTTGACCACCGTGACATGAAGCTGACAACTCTCTAAAAACAAGATGCTTTCAGACGAAAATGCAAACAAGAGACAAAAGTCATACAAACATTGAAGGTAAATATAACTATGAGGAAGACGACACGATCAAACGCTTAACATTAAAGCAGCCTATGAAAAGACATAAAGAGGAGAGATACTTACTGTAGCCCATTCCCTGGACAAAGTACTTGAAAGCCTCTGCGAGTTTACCAGGCTGAAAATAGAAAACATCCACATTTAATACAAGTCAAAAATACATCAAATTGATGCTGTGGCAGACATAACGGCTGTCTTTTATTCTTACTTGGACAACTTGGGGAAGTCCACCACAATCTGCCATCTAAAGAAAGAAGGAGAGGATAATCAACCCATTTTGTTAAATTGGAAAAACAATGATCAAAAAACAAATCAGGTGTGAAAAAGGTCACAAATATGCAACTCCAGGTAAAGAAAATCAGTAAAATAACAGCTTTAAAATATGAATTTTTGCATGTGATTACAAGTGCTTTAAGGCATTTAAGCACATATGAAAAAATACATTTAGCAAGCCTGTAACAACCTAAATTAATCATTTAAAAAAGCATTTTTGGCAAATCCACATCATTTACCATAGCAATATTATGTTTTTTTTTCACGTTTATGGCCGATCTCCTTAAAACTTTGCATGCTTGTTTTGAATCACCTGTCGCATCTGCTTACCAGGTTTCATGAAGTTTTGAGTTTTCCATTGGGCTTTATAGGATTTTTGGTGAATTTGGACAGGCCCCTTTTCTAAACAATCGCATTATAGCTGAGCTCTCAAAGGGTAAATTTACTTTGATAAATATTGACCTAGAGAGTCCAGAGAATTGTACTGCCGTGTTTTTTTTTTGTTTTTTTTTTCAGATTGAGTGAAAAACCTAGGACTAGTTCGCAAAAGTAGAATCTTTTCAATCATTTAACACACGATTTGATTGAGAGCAGTGTTTTTAGAGGCAAAGATGTCCGGAATGAGAAATTTTATTATAAATTTCAAATTTCTCACAAACTTTTGGGGCTGTGAATCAGACAGGCCCACTGAGTTTCATTTTAAGATATGCAAATATCCTCATAGACACTTGTTGCACTTTGAACCAAGACTGTTCAGGATTTATTGGCATTTTACTAAAAGTGGACCTGCCCCTATTGAATGTTTTGGCATCCTTTTGGGAGGGTGAGTCGAAAGTTCAACTTTTTTTTTTTTTTTCATAACTACTGATATTCGCTCTCCAGAGAAACCTTCGGCACTGGTTTGGTTCCGATCGAGTGAAAAACCTAGGACTAGTTTACTAGGACTAGTAGGTTTTAAAAAAAATACTAAATACACAAAGATTTTGCCAGGCTCACGATTAATTCTAAGGCATGTATTTTGTTCGGTGTGAGCCAAGGATTTCAATTAAATATGCCCGGGACTAACAGTTGAGTGATTACGTACTTTTGTTCACTGAAGCGCTATGTGCTTGAACCCCTAATAATAACTTAAATATTTATTTTATTATTAAAAGCAAGCACCACTGAATTTACAGTACTGTTGTACTGTAAAAAAAAATAACAGTATTTCATTTAATTGTACAGACCAAATGTAAAAATACAATACTAATATTCATTTAGACAAATCTGTTGTGATTTGTTGAAAAGATTTATGTACAATTCTAATAATGTTCAGTTTCCCAATGTACGTTATAAGCAACCCAAACACTCAGCGCTGGCAGAACTAAACATTTACTGCAAACTGAGACACTCTGTGATACTGCAAACACTGGATCATGAGTTGCTTTTTTGTACAAACCATATTTTGGAACCAAAACAGACATTATTGCTGAAAGAAATGACACATTTGCATTCCTGAATTAAAATAGTTTAAGGGAGAGGGAAAAAGCTGACATGCCTTGAGTAAAGTAGTCTTGGTTGGATTTAGCCTCGAGTTGCATTCAACCTGTGAAAAAACAAAACAAAAAACATAAAATCCCACCTGGTCACTATAGAAACAAAATGGAAAGTATAAACTGATAAAAGGATCAACTCTGCACTAAACCAAACTCTTTGGATGTAAGTTTCATTGAAGACCCCGCATTAGTGACCCAGTCTCAATTTAAAGTGCTAAGCGGCCAGAATTGTACCTTTTGGGGTACAACAGCTCATCACTGGAGCAGTACCCTTAAAAGGACCAAATAGGTACATATTAGTACCTTTTGGCTATGTATTACTACTCTAAGCTACAAATATGTACCTATTAGGGGTAAAAAAAAAAAAAAGTTACAAAGATGTCCTTTAAGTGTATTGCTCCAGTGACAAATTTTTTTGTGTTTTGGCAAAATCGGTAGGTGCCTTTCCTAAGTGCACACTAAGCTGTTTTTAAGGAATTTAGAACAGATGAAATTGCTGTTCAGCCCATAAGGATCCAAGACCAGAAGCATGAGTGTTAATTTACTTTCTATAATGCATGGACAGATATTTCCTATTGAGTTTGTAAGCAAGAAGTAAATCAGAAGTGCTTTGCAAGACTTTATGATGCACAGCCCCTTTTAGGATGTCATTGGTACAATCTGAACGGAAATGTACTAGGTGATAATTAGCATAATGGGCCTTTTAGAAAGCACACAGTGTTCTTTCTCATGGCCTATTGATGCAACGGCAATGTTGTTGATTAGTCACTCACCACAGCCTCTACCGCTGGTGATGTGTCACCAACTATTAGCAGGGCAGGACACCTAAACAGCAAGAGAAAAACGAAATTAAGGTCTAAGGAAGAGGACACATTTTGATTTACAGTCAAAATATACAAAAAAAATACAACCAAACAACCTACTTCAGTGTTTTGACCGTTTTCTCATCAAGTCCCAAGATGGGCCTTTCAATCTCCAGATCTCGCCGACTGTGATGAAGAAATAAAAACCTTATCAAGATCAGCTCATTGGACAACGATCATTACATGAACTGACAACGTCACCTGTTGTATGACTGGCAGAAGAGAGCCAGGTTGTCCTGATTGATGTCTTGAGCGATGTGCAGACGATATGTTTGAATGATCTCCTGGTTCTCTGTCAGCTCGTCCTGAGGAACAAAAATTCAGCTCATGAACATACTCTAGAAGAAATCTTTTCTCATAGATGCAGAGGTGAGAGTCATATTTAAGGCCTACCGTGCTGAAATGGTGTTCCATCACAATGTCTATTAGATTGCTGGTCCATCCAGACAACTAAAAGAGAAACACATTCACATTTTTAGTGAGAAGCACATAGTTTGAAGATCAAAAAAATCAAGTTCCCAGCACTTTCACTAACTTGAGCACTTTTAATTATTGTAGCATTCTGACCTGCAAGGTTATTATGAGCTTTACAACAGGGAAAACCTTTAAGGAGATCAACTACACTAATCTGTTGAGAAATCTGAAGTATGGGGGAATGCTTTTGGCTAATAATGAATAGATAAGATATGAACCATTTTCTTTATGCACAATAATAAGAAAATACAATTATAAACTGCATGCATTGTTGATTAAAGTAAAATGCATAAACCATTATATGAATGTGTCAATTTGACAGTGCATTTCTAGTTCTACCTTGGAGGCAGCCCAGTCAATCCAGCCTTTAGCACAGGGGTCCACATTGATGAGAACCAACCCCTCCACAAGAGCAGGCTCATTCAGCTAAGACAAAGACATTACATGAATTAGTCCATCATTACGGCTCTTTACTGATTTTAACTCTCAGGGCACCTACTGACTGAGAGGATAAGGTGTTTGACATATAGCTGATCGAACAGACTAATCAGACACATTCTTGACTTCTTGGGGTATTGCTAACGATGGACTTGTCAGGGTCATGTGATAGACAAACACACTCTTGTGTGGCAGATGACAGAATATATAAACAACAGAATATTTATTTTTAGGCAGACTGTTCCTTTAAGCATATAAGCATTAAGCATTTAAACTATTGTTGTAGATATTGAAGCACCTGGCCAATGTTTAACAGTAACTTAAAGGGGACCTATTATGCAAAAACCACTTTCATGAGGTGTTTGAACAGTTTTGTGGCTGCAGTGTGTGAAAACAACAGCCTATAATGGTAAAAATCCACTTTTTTTATAATCCGAATAAATCATACACAGTCTCTCTTAACGTGATTCCAGATTTCTCCATATGTACGCGTCAACGTAGGGAGGCATCCTGCCTAATTGTGACTGTCTCTGCCCTGTTAGCACAGACACAGCCTTAAGTGAGAAGCAGCAGTCCGCCATTACTGTTTTCTTGCTGTTACTGCCGAAAACATATAATGTCAGCACCAAAGAGGCATTATAAGTGTTGTGTTTTGAGATGCACCAACGAACATAGGATTCTCCATAGACTCCCTCTTTCAGAACCACTGAGGACACTGTGGTTAAATTTATTTTTGAAGGAAAAAATCAGTAAAGTCCTACATGTTTGTGCCAATCATTTTACGCTGGACTGCCTAACAAACGAGGGTCAACATACGGAAGAAAATGAACAGTGTTCTCCTCCAGATCACATAATTCAGTGGAAATTATATTAAAAACATGTGAGAATAACCATCTGTTCTCAGATTTAATGAAAACAAGAGCACATCCTCTTCCTCTCTCTTCAGTGTTCGCACTCATAGGAACCTCTTGTTTTATTCCAGAGCGTCATCGCGTGCAATACTCATTTCACTTTTTCGCGCTCAGTGTGGAAAGGCCTTAAGGCTGAACACCACTACTGAGAGTTTCTGACATTTACAGTTCCGTGTGATTGTCCCGTTTTGTTTTTGCTGCCTCTTGAAGCTCTGCCGTCTTCTGCAAAGGGGGCCGAAGCACCAGCTTATTTGCATTTAAAGGGACAAACAGAAAAATAACGTGTTTTGGCTCATACCCTAAAAGTGGCAAATTTAACAAGCTATAAAAAATTATCTGTCAGGTATTTTGAGCTAAAACTTAGACACTCTGGGGACATCAGAGATTAATTTTACATCTTGTAAAAAGGGGAATAACCGGTCACCTTTAATAAATATTACAGGAATGGGATTTGGGTAGTTGGCTGACTGAAAACTCTTAATATGAGTTTTCACTGTAGTATGGATTCACTTTACAAGGTCCAGTTCATGACACACAAAATCAACTTTTGGCCTACATTTTGTCTTGTTGAATATTCTGGTTTTTACCACTGAAATGTGTCAATTACAGAAGACGGCTTGAGAATGCATCAAAGCAAAGCCGTGGGAAAGGGATATAGGATCACAGGTCTGAGAACGTCAACTTTAACCTCAATGGTGACAAAGCAAAAACCTGTGTGATCCAACCAGGTATCGTCATCAACACTTTAACCGAGTTCTCAGGATGTCAGCATCCAGAGCGCTGACTTACTGCAAGGGCTCACACTTGGTTTTAACAGAGAATTTCAGCTATAGGCAGCCAAGTGAACAAATCAAATGTCTTGTTACAGTGATGGTGATGGAAAAAGTTCAGGTTTCACACCTCTATATATTCCCCTCTGCATAAGGCTCTGCAACAGACATTCAGAGAAACGCAAGCTTTCAAGACATCACATGATCACGTCTACCACGACCACGATCCACGACAACCGAAATGTAATTCTAATGATTTTAAATAGTTTACAGTGCTAAAGCTGTTCTGCAGAGCTGCGTAGGTGTGTTTGTTCAAATCGGTCGTCATCACAAAACCCGATGAGCAAGTAGCAGAATATGATGGATGTGTAATGCAAGCTGTTAGATGGGTGAAAGTGAGAGGTGCTGGACCAAAGCAATGGAGTCAGTAGTGAAAGTCAGCCATGGAAAGCCACATTCTTTAGTTAATACCCTTTATCACTTTATACCTTGATAATAACCAGCAGGAAACATGAGAGCGAGTGTGTGTTTGAGTGCGTTTATGAAGGTATCCATCCTCAGCGTTCGTGTTTGTGCATAGATGGTGAATAAGACCTTTGTGTAGGGTGAGAGTGTGAACCCATGTGTGAACTATGAGTGTCAGAGGAGGTGTGGGGGATTTATTGAAGACTGAGGACAGATGATTTTACTGCAGACGGACTTCAATGATCTTCAGCTCAGATGACTTGAACTTTATTCAGCCGCTCAATTAAATATCTAATAGCATGTTTTCACAAGCTACTCCAGTTAACGGTTAGATATTAAAAGATTCAATTTATGATCGGTCATTATAGCAAAATAAAGGGAAGATATTTTACTTACAGCCATTCTAGTGAGGATATAAGCTCCTGCGCCCACACCAATACCAATCATGCTGTGGATTCTGTTAATTAAAGCACAATCATTCATATTGCTTATTGACTGGCATACAGTATCTTACAAAAGAGAGTACATCCCTCACAATTCAGCAACTATTGTATTATACCTTTTCAAGGAACAGTATTACAGAAATGAAACTTGGATGTATTTTAGAGTAGTCAATGTGCAGCTTGTATAGCAGTGTAGAATCACTGTACTCTGAAAATAACTCAACATACAGCCATTATTGTCAAAATAGCTGGCAACAAAAGAGAGTACACCCTAAGTGATAACAGCAGTATGTTGCTTAACCATGCAAAGCCACATGTCCCATTCATCATGTTTATGTTTTTGTCTGCTTAACAGGACCATACAAAATTGTGTATTGTATACGAGCAGTTAAAATTAGGTGCTTTAAGTTCAATTCTCTCATACTGACCACTGGATGTTCAACATAGCATCTCATGGCAAAGAACTCTCTGAGGATTTGAGAATTAGAATTGTTGCTCTCCACAAAGATGGCCAAGACTATTAGAGGTTCAGTAACACCCTGAAACCGATTTACACTACAGTGGTCAGGGTCATACAGAGGTTGAGCACTTGTTCTGTGCATCAGGTGTAGAACCTGGCTTCAAAAAACAGATGCATGAATGGTGCCAGCATTGCTTTAAAGGTTTCAGAAGAAGGTGGTCAGCTTGTCAGGGCTTAGACCATACGACACACACTGCAACAAGTCAGTTTGCATAGGCGTCGACCCAGAAGGAAGCCTCATCTGAAGCTGGCTCACAAAAAAGCCTGCAAACAGTTTGCTGAAGACAACCTGTCCAAGAGCATGAATTACAGGAACCATGTCCTGTGGTCTGATGAGACTATAAGATGAACTTGTTTGGCTCAGATGGTGTCCAGCATGTGTGGCGATGCCCTGGTGAGGAGTACCAAGAAAATTGTGTCTTGCCTACAGTCAAGCATGGTGGTGGTAGCATCATGGTCTGGGACTGCATGAGTGCTGCTGGTACTGGGGAGCTGAGGTTCATTGAGGGAAACATGGATTCCATTATGTACTGTATATTCTGAAGCAGAACATGATGCCTTCCCTCCAGAAACTAGGCCTAACGGCAGTTTTCCAACATAATAACGATCCCAAATACACCACCAAGATGACAACTGCCTTGCTGAGGAAGCTGAAGGTGAAGGTGATGCAGTGGCCAAGTATATCTCCAGACCTGAACCCAATTAAGCAGCTGTGGGGCATCCTCAAGTGTAAGGTGGAGAAGCACCATGTGTCTAATATCCAGCAGCTCCGTAAGGAGTGAAAGAGGATCCCAGCAACAATCTGTGCAGCTCTGGTCAATTCCATGCCCAGGATGATTAAGGCAGTGCCAGATAACAATGGTGCTAACACAATATATTGACAACTTCACTTAGGGTGTACTCACTTTTGTTTTCTGCTATTTTGACCATAATGGCTGTATGTTGAGTTACTTTTAGAGTACAGTAAATCTATACTGCTATGCAAGCTGCACATTGACAACTCTAAAACATATCGAAGTTTCATTTCTATAGTATTGACCCTTGAGAAGATTTACTAAAATGGTTGCTGAAATCTGTATATTCTAACAAAAAGTATTCATAATGATCATGATTTTTTAGCATATATTTATTTGTATTTAATTGTGCTGAATTTGGTATCATGAATGTATTATGATCATAGGTTGACTGAGGTATAGACTTACTTTAGCTGGGTCAGAACTGAGGGCAGCATCTCAGCAAGCTCATCCATAGTAGGGTACTGGTACCTGAGGGAAAGAAAATGAAGTGACAATTTAGTCTAGCTCAAATTATTTTAAAGTAAGTGTGAAAACACTCTGACAACAGTAAACGTGCGAGTTTTCAACATGGTTAAATAGATGCCTCAGTGTTTTCCTTAGCATTCTGTCTATGATCAACAGAACAGTTAAAGTTAGGATTGTTTATATGGGCCATTCGACAGAATCGGTCCAAACTGCTGTCCCACAACCAAAAAACAAAGAGCATTTAAGTATTCAAATCTTAGATGTTTACTAAGGCACTTTTATTATCTATTGAAACCCACAACAATACAAGCAAGCTTAATATATATATATATATAATCATAATTTGGTGGGTACTTTCAATTGGGAGGTCGCTAGCCCAAACCCTAAATTTCAACTTATGAAACTGATATTGAAATATTTTTTGCATTTTATTCCATTGTTGTTTTTAAAGTGAAATTAAAAATATTAATTTTCTTTGTAAATTTTGAAACATTATGTAAACAAATGTGTCCTGCATTTTCATGTCACTACCGAAACGGCCCACTGGCTGAGACTGATTTTAACTACACCCCTACATTTATGATCAGGAAATATTTATGCGTCACTTGCTCTCTTAGCTACATGGTGAGTATATAGGCCCCATCATTTTGAGGCAAATGTGTTCAAAAGTTTGAAAAATCTGTGTGTAACTTTAAAGAATGTCACTAACGAACACTATTTTTCTATACTTAATCACTGGGACTTATTCCATAACATGTATAACTGCTCAGAACTGTGCTAGCTAACCATGTGCTGATTAGCATCTTTGAACTAGGTTCAAAAGTATCTAAAATATCACTACCGAAACAGTCAGGTTTCAGTAGTGACAAAAGGGAACACATACTACTTTATTTAGAGAAAATAAACTAAATTTTCCTACAGTTATGCAAATTGAGTTTTTCAGTATGTTTTAGTAGTGTTTTACTATGCAAGTTAAAAATGTGGTCGCCAACAAAACATAACCGTCACTACTTCTGTGCTGTCATGACGGAAACATAAGATGTTTTTATCAACTATATTTTATATTTAAACTAATGAATCCTTTAGTTTGAAGTCAGTATAATAAACTTTTTGCCCTTTACAAAGAAAATTTGGATTCAAAATACAACAAATCTCATAAATCACACTCGAAATATTGTTAAAATCCTAATTGTTATTGATTTACCTCTGAAAACTTTTTAATAAAATAAATATATATTTACAAGGAACCAAAATCTTAATAGGTCAATATAACCCTTCTTATTAAATTATATTACCTTTGAATCAAAATGACAAAAAAAAGCTAGGGAACACTGCAGTGAAGGTGTTTCTAATATACCAGCTGTGAAAGTAACAGTATATTGACATTGTTCCCACTTGGTTGTGAAAACACTACCATGGAGTACTTTTTTGCTATTTGAGAAAATGTTAATGCAAAATATATATTTGATGTAGTCTCTCATTCACTTGTATGAAAGTTTACCCAACTATGATGACATGCGCTTTCGAAAAACTCAAATGTAAAAAGGGTCCATCATGGTTATATGTTAATTTGATCATTTTGAATATAGTAATGCTGCTCAGAAATGCTGTTTATGTAGGCACCTCACTAGGTTTCGAGAGGTTTCTTCAGTAGTTTGTCTTACCCAGTGGGGAAAGGAGGGGCAGATTCCTGCTGACCTGGAGCATCAACATGGACCACAGCAAAGTGCTGGGTGATCTCCTGCATGTCCTCAAAGTTAAACAGCGTGTTGAAACATGACTTATCTGCATTGCAAGAGAAAAAAAAAAAAGACACTTTCAAACATGTTTTTTTATAAACCATCATTAAAGAGAAAATGTGGTACCCTGCACCCTCGAAACTTTGCACACTGTCTTTATTTGTGGCCTGCTTTATCTCATGCTGTTTGCACTTAACTCAGTTTGCACTTTATGTAGTCTGCATATAAATGTTCAATCCTACTTTAGTTCTTATCTTTTTTTTAGCTCTTATTTACCATTTTTAATATGCACAGTTCAGTTTTGCAGTCCACTGTTGTCTTATGCAGCACTATGTTTTCCTTTTGCTGTGTACAAGCTGTATAGAGCTGACATGATAATACAGCCACTCTGACTCTAGACAAAATAAAAAAATAAATAGCTAAAAAATAAACAGATCCCGGATTTCTACCTAAACAACACAATGTTCTGTCCACGTATTTTAACTACTGTTTTCTCTAGACCTGATTAACCACCATCTGTGCCCTGCAAATCAGTTTACTGGCTTGCAGTTGGACATTAGATGATCAGAGAAAATGCATTGTGTTGATGTGCAATGGAAATCGCATAGGTCCTGTGCTACATTTGAAGAGGAATGGAAACTTGGCAACTGTTATATATAGTGTTATATATGAGTGTGTTATATAAATGTTAACTGTAAGTACAAAATCAGTCGTATTGTTATTGTTGTGTGACCGATGGCATCAGTTGACCTTTCTCAAAAAAAACCCCGTCCTTTGTTGCAGCGTTCAACAAGTCATGCCACACATCATGTTCACACATGGTGAAAATGCATCACAGAGCAATTAGAAAAATGGTGTATTGACATCTTTCTGCATGTTTATTTCATGCTATACAATTCAAAAGTCTACATACACCCTGCAGAATCTGTAAAATGTTAATTTTATTCAAATAAGAGGGATCATACAAAATGAATGTTATTTTTATGTAGTACTAACCTGAATAAGGCATTTCACATAAAAGACATTTAGCTATAGTCCACAAGAGAAAACAATAGATTCATTTTTTTTTCACAGCGTTTTTGTGTTATCGAACCCTTTCCTGTATGTTTTTGAGACCCATATTTTTACACTGAGGACTACTGAGGGACTCATATGCAACTATTATAGATGGTTTAAATGCTCACTGATGCTCCAGAAGGAAACACAATGCATTAAAGTCCAACTTTCAAGTTGAAGATCACTGTGAATGAACGAGTAGATAAATAGTGTAGGAACCAGTTTTTCTTGAAAATATAATTCAAAATACGCTATTTAGGCTTCTGGAGTCGTTTTTGAGAGAGAATTTTACTTCCGCATCTGAAAAACTGGCAAAGCGGCAGTGACGTCACGGCCGGTAGAGCGGTCAATGTAAACCATAGGAAAACAATGGATCGCAATGACTGTTCGGACGCAGAGAAGATTTAAAATGTTCATTTACACTCGTATGACGAACCACAGACACAAATATGAGCCAGTTATGTGGCCAAGAGAGCAGGGACATGCCAGGATTAAAAAGAACAACGGTCAGAGACAAATTAAGTTGTAATGTGAGGAGAACAGGGCAGGTGTCTGAGAGAGATCAGTGTTAGCTGACGATATCTAATCGGGCAAAATTATAGCATTGGTCACCTAGAAGTATTGATTCTACTTACCTGTAACACAAACGAATGATCGTTGATGAAGCGTGTCATACTCGTTAATATCCAACGTTACGTGATATAGCGGGTTCTTATTACCGCGCACGCGAGAGATAAACACTTTTTTGTTTCATTATATGCTTCTATGGGAAATGCCCCCAAACTTGATGTGCTGTCTCTGACTCTGCACTTTGAGGCTTGCTGTCTGAAATCAAAATAGATAGCTTATATGCATTTCAGGCAAAGGCATGAGTAAGTTTATGGTAGAGACAATTTATTACTCTGATCAAAATACTTGTACGTACAAATGAACAGTAAAATGTAATCTCAATTACAGGTTGACTATATTTAGGTCACAAATACCTATAAAGTAAAACTTTTTAATGCCATTGGTATAAGACAATTAATATTGACAGCATACAGTCAAGTTGTCTGCTGGTATTCATCAGGAAGCCCTTACCTGCATGTGTTGTGTCAGCTATTAAACAGGTTACAGAGGAAGGATTACTTTATAAAGGTTTTGAATGGCCCCATTTTGGTGACAATCAATAAAAAAATAATCACAATAACAAATTGTCTTAATGTATAAATGTTTTTATGAGGTTAACAACACATATATATCAAGCAGATCTGCATTTATGGCTCATTCAATTCAGTTTAATTTATGCAGCAATAAATCGTAAATATTATTTCATAGTACTGTTAATACCCAACTTAAAACACACAACATTGCAACTGTT
>NC_133378.1:6455432-6468401 GCF_049309525.1 Garra rufa | reverse complement strand
ATATATATATATATATATATATATATATATATATATATATATATGTAGATGTACCAAACATATACAACTGAAAGAAAAATATTTTCAGTGTGGTTATCACACTAATGTGTTATTTTAGAGGTGGTTAATAACAGCTGGCTCCACTGCTTCAGATCTTCACACAGCCTCATGTCTTGCAATGTCTCCCAAAACCCTAAAAACACACATGACAAAAAAAAAAAAAAATCACAAATTAGCTGTGCAAACAATGTGACTAAGCTGTAGACTTGATGAATATAATATTAACAAACGGAGGATAACTGACCAGTAATGCCTTCTCATATGGTACCATTTTTACATGGTTCTTAAACTTACATTGCTAATGCCTAACATTACAAGCTAGCTACAGTGCTTTACCTCGACTTATACACATCTCGTTGTGTCTCATTATTTAATTAAATATATTCACAGATTTGGTCGTTTTGCGAAGTTATGAGAAGAAAAAACAAGACTTACGGTGCACATTTCACGTATTCGTCTGCATCTCTGACGGCTTCGGACGAACCAGGCTGACCGTGGAGCCGATGAAGCCGCTGTGTGCACTGAAGAAACTGCAACAGTTTTGACCCTCACTTGGTTCTTGCTTCGGCATCCCATATTGAACTGTATCATATCGCCGGGATGATAATCCTCCGGTGTAAAGTGAACGCGTTTTTCGAAGCAGATAGCGCCGTTCTTTTTATTGTAAGTAAACCCGTGGACATGATGTCCTGACAGGCTGGAGTTTGCACAGCCTCCATAAACACAATAATTTACCATGACAATGATCAATTGAAATTAAAAATAACGACTGAAAACACACTAACTCACGACTGCTCCTACTGAATAGCAACAGAGCTAGGCGAACGACTACCTGTCGTGACGTCATATGACGCGGTCTGGAAAAAAAGCTGTTTTTGAGAGCGGTCCAGGAAATCGTCACTTTGTCTTCTAAATTTGTGCCCTTATGTCTTGTAAAATATTTTCAAATCCTGCATTAACGATTTGTATTGTATTTTCATACACGAATATATGTTTATCTCGAAATTTTTTTTAACTTGCAACATGGACTTTAAGAGCCGGGGGTGAAAAGTTTTGGAATTTGAAGATCAGGGGAAATTTATTTTGCCTTCTGAGAAACATGCAAGTATTTTCTGTAGCTTCTGAAGGGCAGTACTAAATGAAAAAATATATATTTAGGCAAAATAAGAAAAATGTACATATCACCATTCTGTTCAAAAGCCCTCAGTCGTCCTCAGTGTGAAAAGATGGATCTCAAATTATACAGTCATTGTGGGAAAGGGTTCAAATACACAAAAATGCTGAAAAATCAAATAACTTGCGGGACCTGACGGTTTTTTGGTAAAATAACATTTTGCAGATTCTGCAAGGTGTGTATAAACTTATGACCTCAACTGTAAGTAATAAAGAGGAAAAGATGGTCGGTTTACATGCACCTTAAACTGAGGCGTTCCAGTGATCGGTCACGCCACAATAAAGAGCCACAAATTGCTATTTAACATTTCAATTTCTTACAAAATGACAAAATTTGAAAGCTGAAACTTTGTTTCACACCAGAAGTAAACTCCCCTTTCTTGTCTGTCAGAGCATTGTCAGTGTCCTCTTTGCTTGTTGGATATAGCAAAAGTAACGAAGGGGGGTGGGTCTTTGTAAAAAGGGTCATTTGAATGCACGCTTCAGAATCTCAGCAATAGAAGTACTGTATTTTATCCAGATGCTTTTTGCCTACTATATGTACTAAAACAGAGTTTTTCATCTACTGTATAGTAGGGAAGTAGGCATGTTCAGACACAAGGTTGATGTTCCTCCAGGAACAGGGATGAGAAACACTCATCTAAACCACCCATTTCTCTCCTCTTCAAGTAGGTAAGCTCTAACGATACATTCTGCCAATGACAGACAGGAAACTTGACTAAAAGACAACTTACGGTTGAGTCCAATGTCATGATAGGTCAGAATGACCGGTCTGTTGCCTTTAGGAGTCCCTCTCAAAGTCACATGAAGGACACCGTGAGGAGTCTCAATGTCGTGCTCCTGCAACAAATCAGAAGATGACATGGATTAATAAAAGTAGTGCAAAGGAGCTCTACGAAATCATTCCTGCAATGTCTGCATTAAAGGATTAATGCACTTCCAGAATAAAAATTTCCTGATAATATATTCACCCCCATGTCATCCAAGATATTAATGTCTTTCTTTCTTCAGTCGCAACAAAAGTTTTTTTAAGGGAAAACATTCCAGGATTTTTCACCATATAGTGGACTTCAATGGTGCTAAACGGATTCAAAGGGTGTTTAGAGTATTCAAAGAGATCTAAACGATCCCAGCCGAGGAATAAGGATCTTATCTAGCGAAACGATCTGTCATTTTTCTAAATAAATTAACATTTAGAATTTTTAACCACAAATGCTCATCTTGTCTAGCTCTCAATGCACATGTGTATACTCTATGCACTCCGGTTTGAACACCGTATGTTCAAAAACTCTCAAAAAACGCATTTTCTCCTCCAACTTTAAAATAATAATACATCACTGTTTTACCTTTTTTTTTTTGGTTTTGAGAGCTAGACAAAACAAGCTTTTGAGGTTAAAAAGTACATATATTGTCATCTAGTTTCACTGGATAAGACCGTTATTCCTCACCTGGGATTGAAAAAAACAAAACATTAACATCTTGGATGACATGGGGGTGAGTACATTTTATTACAAGGACATTTAAGAAAGTGGAGTAATCATTTAAACACTAATGAGAATGGTTAAATGTAATTTAAAGGAAATATCTGCTCGGCCATTCAAAGGGCATCTGTGAAGGTTCATAATTAATTACAAAATTTCCAAATTATTGCATGTCAACGACAACGTCAGTCACCCCATTGTGTTTTTTACTGTGGTGTAGGTTTTGGCCCACCCTTGATGTTGTTTGTTGTTGCACATCACCACCACAACCACAGCATTATACGTCAAAGTAAAAAATCTTGCCTCGGATGAAATGGACACCTCAGCTAGAAGACGACAAACAGGATGAGGCTTTAACCGCAAGAATGAGGCGAAAATCTAACAGCACTATTTAAGGACTCCTAAGGACAGAAGAGCAGCAGGTCCAGCTCTAATCTCATTCCACACACAGCGTGAGGTTTCATTACCCTGGACCAAAAGAAACAAAAGCAGCTCTGACCTGCTCTGGAGGAGATGGACATTGTTTTGATACAAACCTGCACTGACTCCGCACAAACTCACAGAAAGTAACTACAGTGACCTTATTTGAAGACATAGCATGCATGTTTGTTAATACAACCATTTTTTTTTTTCTCCACACAAGTAAATGTTTCTGACAGTGATGTCTTCAGAAGATCTAGAAATCATACTAGCAGCTGACACCTGAAGCAAACCACAGCAGCACCCACCGAAGGCAGCAGATTTAAAAATAGACGAGGCGGTTGTGTTGGAATGTGCACATATTGCTCTCCCTGACATCTCAATGTTAGGTGACTGTTGTCTGATCTCTTGATGTCGCATTCAAACAGTCTACAGAAACAGGTGTTTCTACAGTGCTGCCATTTCTATTGCGGACGTGAGCAGCACACTGTGACATGACAAAACGTGATCACTCCTCTTTATAATCAAAGCAGTCTACAATGGAAACAGCCGTTGCAACGTGCCATCAGTTGGCGGACACTCGGTTTCTATTTGACGTGCTGCACACTTACTCGTCCATCTGAAATAAAACCGTTTTGTCTGAAAAAAGCATTTGTAAAATGACTGCTATGCATTTTGTGTGTTTTTTTGCTTTTTGATATTTTTTTTTTACTAGTGGCTGCAGGACACTATAGTACATTTACAGGTATGTGCCAAAGAAAGACCATTTATTTCGATAATATGTTTCAAAAAGTGAAACTTGTATGTTATATTAGTTCACTACACACAAAGTGAAATATTTCAAGCTTTTATTGGTTTCCATTTTAATGATTATTTTAATGAAATCCAGTATTTCACAAAATTAGAATATTTCATGACCAATAAAAAAAGGATCTTAAACACATGTTGGCCTTCTGAAAAGTGTGTTAATGTCCTCAGTGCTTTGTTGGGCCTCCTTCTGCACTAATTCCAGCATTAAGGCGGCGTGGCATGGAGGCGATCAGTCTTTGACAAAGTTGAGGTGTTATGGTAGCCCAAGTTGCTTTGATATTGGCCTTCAGCTCGTCTGCATTCCGGGGTCTCTGTTCCCTCATCTTCCTTTTGACGATACCTCATAGATTTTCAATAGGGTTTAAGTCAGGCAAGTAAAGCTACTCCATGGCTATTAAACCAGGTACTGGTAGTTTTGGCTTTGTGGGCAGGTGCCAAATCCTGCTGGAAAAGAAAATCATCATCACCCCATGGTTGTGTAGCCTAGTAAACCATTTTGAAGGCTCAGCAAGCCTCTGCGGGTGTTTTGTGTCGATTAGCTGATTGGCATGTCACCATATTCTATTTTTTTGAGATAGTGAATTGGTGGGTTTTTGTTAAATGGGAGCCAAATCATCACAATTAAAAGAACCAAAGAATTAAACTACTTCAGTGTGGGTGCATTGAATTTATTTAATACACGAGTTTCACAATTTGAGTTGAAAAAGAAAGACTTGAACATCTTAGATGACATGGGGCTGAGTAAACTATCAGGAATTTTTTATTCTGGAAGTGAACTAATCCTATAAAACAGCAACAATCATCACTGCATGGTCACTTTCTATTGGTCTGTTTTCCTCTTAATCCAAAAACCAATTGCAACAAAAAGACTCTGTTACCAAGACAACACCACACCACACCACAGCAGCCAACCACCAGCAGCAGCAGGACAGAAATGGAAAAGCAGGCATCTAGATATGCCTGAGGGCAGCTCAGATATGTGTCAGGGATCTGTCAGAGACAGCAGTGCTCTGCTAAGGATGGAAGAAAGAGAACAAGGTGAACTTGATAAAGGTTGGGCGGCTGTCAGTGTTGTGGAATAAGTCCAAATCTCATCCGAACACAAGTACCTGTCTTCTGTTCGTCTGTAAACAGCGGAGACAAAAGCAGCTATTAAGCTAGTATACCTGCACACAGATTCTGCCAATTTTTTTAGGTCTGTTCAAAAGTAAAACAGCAAAGAAATGGGCAATCCTGGGACAATTCTGAAGCTATTGTACATAATCAAGTCAGTTAAAGGAACAGTGCACCCAAAAATGAAAATTCTGTCATTAATACTCCTCATGTTGTTCCAAACCCGTAAGACCTTCATTGATCTTCAGAACACAAAATAAGAATTTTTTTTTATGAAATCTGAAAATCTTGTTGCTATTTTTGTTCTCTTTGCTCACAAAAAGTATTCTTGTAGCTTCAGGACATTACAGTTGAACCACTGCTGTCATAAGGACAGGACTGCTGTCATAAAGCTCTCAGATTTCAAAAATCTCTTAATTTGTGTTCTGAAGATAAATGAAAATCTCACGGGTTTGGAACAACATGAGGGTGAGTAATTATTGACAATTTCCATTTTTGGGTGAACTAACCCTTTAGTTTCAGAAACTGAAGGTGTATGTGTAAATTCTGATTTCACTCTTCAAAAAGTTGCTTCAAATAGTTAATAAAAAATTTAAGGAAAAGTTCATTTAAAATTACTTACAAAAAAGAAACCTATTGCAGCATCATGCACTGTTAAAAAGCAAAGAAGTTACTTAAGAAGGTAGAACCTTATTAAAACCTTATATAAATTATTGGCAGTGGTTCTAAGGGCAAAGTTGTCCGGAATGAGGAGTTCTGTCAGATGATACGAATATCTTGTATGTGTGTATAAAATCCGTGCAATGCACAATCGTTTACGCACTTGAAAAACATAATATCGCCCCCAGTGGCCGATTTCTTTCAAATTTGCACAGACCTTTGGAGCCATGAGTCAAACAGGCCAACCAATGTTTTTTTCCTGATCGGCCTCCATTAACCATGTCTAATAGGTGCTCAAAATTCATCAGCCAATGGCGGCCATGTGTTTTTTTTTTTAAATACGCAAATTTCCTTATAGACAACTGTGGCACTTTGGACCAAGAGCATGCACAGCGATTTTCATGTTGACGGGACAAATTGTTGCGTAGATATCGGCATTATGTTTTTTTCTCGCTTAAAGCGAAGTGACCAAGCTCTGTGATATTTGTCCTGCGAGTATTCTGACTTAATTACTAATTTACTTAAAGTGGCCCTGTTCCTTTAAAACAGTTTGGCAACCCTTTGCGATGGCGAGTCAAATTTTTTTTCGATGATTATTGATATTCGCTCTCTAGAGAATCTTTCTCCACTGGTTTGGTCCCGATTGGGCAAAAAACCTAGGACTAGTTCGCAAAAATAGGTTTTTTACATCATCTCAATCATTTAACAAACGATTTGATTGACAGCAGTGGTTCTAGATGTAAAGCTGTCTGGAATGAGGAGTTCTGTCATATGATATGAATATCGCGTATGTGTGCAAAAAAAAAAAAAAAAAAAAAAGCCCATTGCACAATCATTTACGCCCTTGAAAAGTACGATATCGGCCGATTTCTTTCAAATTTCGCACAGACCTTTGCGGCCGTGACTCAAACAAGCCCACCAAGGTTTGTTCTAATCGGCCTCCGTTAACCATGTCTAATAGGTGCTCAAACTTCATCAGCCAATGGTGGCCATGTTTTTTTTTTTGAGATACGCAAATGTCCTTATACACACGTGGCACATTAGACCAAGAGTGTCCACAGCGATTTTCATGTTGATAGGACAAATCGCGTAGGTATAGCCATTATGGGGGTTTTTTTTCACTCTTTTAGCGCCACCAAGTGGCCAACCCTGCAATTTTTGTCCTGCGAGTGTTATGAGTTTGGCGAATATATATTCAGGATTTATAGGCATCTTACTAAAAGTGGCCCTGCCCCTTTCAAACATTTGGAGTCAAAAGTAAGACCTTTTTTCGATAATTATTGATATTCGCTCTCCAGAGAATTAAAAAAAAATCCTAAATACCTAAAAAATTCAATGAAATAAAACACTTGAGCCTACGACTGATGGTTTAGGAGTTATGAGTGAGCCTGTGTGACGTTGGCGATGTGAGTACTACCATCCCTCTAAATTTCAAGTCTCCACAACTTACAGTTTGGTCTGCATGATCAGTTTCATGCGGCGATTACTGATTCGTGACCATTCTAACAATTACAACAGGGTTTCAGTGCTACGCACTTGAACCCCTAATAATAATAATAATAATAATTATAATTATAACAGGGGTGCAATTTACATCCAGGGACAAATTTATGGAAAATCCTTGCTCCCTCTTTTTAAAGCATCACTCTCCAAATAGGTCTGGATGTGAGACAAACTACTAAAATGCTCCATAAATTGTACACAGTGCATCCACACCAGTGGTAGGAGAATCTCAAAGCCCTGACTCCACCCAATCATACAGCATGCTTCACTGTCATCATCCTCACACTTACACACACTCAAAGGCCTCCCTTTGACACTTAGACACATGAAAGCACATGACAGATCACACATACGTAAACAACCATCAGACAAAAGGCAGATAACGCCCATCGATCACCCACACTACCCATGACACGACTCACAACTCCAGCACTCACGCGCAGACTAAGAGCGTCTGCAAAGTTCCCTCTGGTGCTGGAAATCAACAGGCTATTCTGAGCCTCCGACACAAAACGCACTCTTTTCTGTTAACACTCACCACACTGGTCACTGCGCAGGAAACCTGGTTGATGTCCAGAACTGCCGTCATGTTTCATCCAGCGATCACAGAACAGACGCTTTCTCCTGTTCCCTCTTCTCACTCTCCTCAGAGAGAGGGGCGGTGGCACGAGGTAAGGGAGGGGACAGCCACGATTAACAGAAACAGGAGAGTCGGCAGGACAGCCTGTCGCCTTGAACACCCTTTAACAACAAACGTTTTTTTTTTTCCCTTTTAAAAGCAGCCGTCGTTTGTAAAATTAAAGGATAAATGAGGGATTCAAAGCAAGGCAGAAATATAACTGTGTGTTTGGGAGAGAGGAGGGCACACAAGCTGCTTTAATTGGATTTACAGGGTCAGGTGGAGGGGGTGGGGTGTGTAAATCTCTGCTTCTGTTTCAGCGGGTAAGTTGATAAGGGTGATTATTGGGAAATGTAATTAATAGAGGTGGAGAAATCCGTTCAAAAGTGACTGCGGTAACATCCAAGCTTCTGTTGCCATAGTGACAGGCATGGACAACTCCATGTGGTGAAAATATGTGGATGAATATTTCCAGATGTCCCTGCTATTGTGCTTTAAGACAGAAAATGTGAAAAGAGAGAATATTCGAGGCTCTTCTGTGGGAAATGTTTGCCACAGTGTTTAGGTTTGTAATCCTAAGCTTAACCCCTTCTGTGTTTCCTGTCCGGAGAGCGCAGCCTGGCTGTAGCTCTGGGGAACTGTGAGGAGAAAACGGGAAGCGGTGCTTCCAGTTTAACTAGGGGTAGACGAGATGACACAAGATGATAGTACAACCCCCTGACGGTGATTGGTTGGAACACTGTTTGTTTTTCTGTGGAATGTTTGGTAGCACCGATTGTTTTTTTGGCATACTGTATCTCGGACTCTAGGCTGACCACAGAGATGCGTTTTTTTTACAGCCAATTTATGGGGCAGGCAGCGAGCGGATCGTGAAGAAAGGTCAGTTGAATGTGACACTTTATGTTTCAGGCTTGAAATCGCTGATACAGCCTTTAAGTACAGTGCCTTGCAAAAGTATTCATTTTTTTCACATTTTGTTTTGTTGCAGCATTATGTTAAACTGCTTTAAATTATTTTTTTTCCCCACATCAATCTACATCTCATACACCATAATGACAAAGCACAAAACAGGTTTGTAACAACTTTGCAAATTTATTAGAAATAAAAAACTGAAACGATCCCATTGCATAAGTATTCATACCCTTTTCTGGGACACTTGAAATTTAGCTCAGGAGCATTCATATTGCTTCTAGATGTTACTACAGTTCGAGTGGAGTTAAACTGTGCACACACCTCTTAGAAAAGGTCTAACAGCTGAAAATGCATATCAGAGCAAAAACCAAGTCCTGAGCTCAAGATAACTGCCTGTAGAGCTCAGTGACAGACTTGTGTTAAGGCAATGATCTAGGGAAGAATTCAGAAAAAAATTTGCTGCATTGAAGGTTCACAGAAGTATTATCCATAATGGAAGATGATTGGAACAACTAGGACTGTAGAAAATGTCTGCCAGCCCCCATCCAAGCTGACAGAGCTTGAGAGGTGAAAAGGTGAGGCAAAAAAAAATGAAGGGGTATGAATACTTTTGCAAGGCACTGTAACTCAGGAGAAAAAAAAGGAGTGGTGTTTTGTTGCTGTTTGATTTAGTTTACTTCATGTTACTACCCAAGAATCTCTAGTGTTCAGAATGTACGATTTGTTGCCTAGAAACAGCTTTCACATCAATGACATAAACATTCTGCAAACATACTGTGGATCAGAATAACAGCATGGCGTGAAAAAGCAATTAAACTCTGCTTTAGACTCAAAGGTACCAAGGGTAAAAAGAACAGGAGTGTACTCTACTCTGAGAGTGAACTGAAGGATTGGGACAGAGAGGAAATCATCGAGCAGGGAATGATGGGTCACTGTGAGGACCAGAGAACAGCTGAGCATTAAATGAGACAGAGGGAGGGGAGATGACAGAGAAAGTGTGAAGGGAGTAATCTCGTTCCCAGCTCTTACTATTCAACAATGAAGTCATCCTGGCTTTACTCCCAGTCATCTGCGTTAGATAAACATCCACAACCATGTCTGATACTGTTAATGTCTGATTAGAGAAAACTGATGTACTAAGATTTGATATTGTCATTCTGTAAACAAATGCCACTGTTCACCGTTAATTATAACCTCTGATGTGGAAGCACTAGTGTTCACAATATCATGATACAAATGTAAAGCTATAGTCAAGGTAAAATTGACCTAGATTAGATCAGATTGTGCACTTTGCAATTCAACAACAAGACGCATGGTTTCTGAAATAGGTCACCCTAGATCATTAGCGTCATGCAACAATTCTGATAGTTAGAGATACAGCACAACAGATATGAAACTATGTGAATCTATTCATTATCATTTGTTCTTAGCCAAAAAAAAACACATACTCTACCAGTTAAAAGTTTAAGCAGTATGATTTTTAATGTTTTTAAAGCAGTCTCTTCTGCTCACCAAGCCCTCATTTATTTGACCCAATGTACAGCATTTTTACTTTTTAAAACAACTGCTTTCTATTTGAATACATTTTCAAATGCAATTAATTCTTGTGATTTCAAAGCTGAATTTTTAGCATCATCACTCCAGTCACATGATCCTTCAGAAATCCTTCTAAAAAAAATTTAATTGCTGTTAAAAAAACATTGATGTGTTGAAAACAGCTTAGCAGAATGTTTTCAGGCTTCTTTGATGAATAGAAAATTCAGAACAACAGCATTTATATCTGAAATTTAATGTCTTTATCATCGCTTTTAATCAAATTAAAGCATCCTTGCTAAATAAAAGTATTAATTTCTATGGTCCACTGTGTTTTTTGAAAACCAAAGTCACTGCACCCATTTACCAAGAAATTTTTGAGCATTTTATGCTTCCTTCTGCTGACCAGCTTTTTCAAGATGATAATTTCATTTTCCAGCAGGAGTTGGCACCTGCACACACTGCCAAAAGCACCAAAAGTTGGATAAATGACCATGGTGTTGGTGTGCTTGACTGGCCGGCAAACTCACCAGACCTGAACCCCATAAAAAAAATTAAAAAAAAAATCTATGGGGTATTGTCAAGAGGAAAGTGAGAAACAAGAGACCAAAAAATGCAGATGAGCTGAAGGCCACTGTCAAAGAAACCTGGGCTTCCATACCACCTCAGCAGTGCCACAGACCGATCACCTCCATGCCACATGAATTGATACAGCCTTTAAGTACAGTGCCTTGCAAAAGTATTCACACCCCTTCATTTTTTTCACATTTTGTTTTGTTGCAGCATTATGTTAAACTGCTTTAAATTACTTTTTTTCCCCACATCAATCTACATCTCATACACCATAATGGCAAAGCACAAAACAGGTTTGTAACAACTTTGCAAATTTATTAGAAATAAAAAACTGAAAAGATCCCATTGCATAAGTATTCATAGCCTTTTCTGGGACACTCAAAGTTTAGCTCAGGAGCATTCATATTGCTTCTAGATGTTACTACACTTTGAGTGGAGTTAAACTGTGGCAAATTCATTTGAATGAGTATGATTTAGAAAGGCACACACCTCTCAGAAAAGGTCTAACAGCTGAAAATGCATATCAGAGCAAAAACCAAGATAACTGCCTGTAGAGCTCAGTGACAGACTTGCGTTAAGGCAATGATCACCTGATCACCTCCATGCCACATGAATTGAGGCAGTAATTAAAGCAAAAGGAGCCCCTACCAAGTATTGAGTACATATACAGTAAATTAACATACTTTCCAGAAGGCTAAAAGTTTTTTTTTTTTTTTTAATCGGTCTTATGAAGTATTCTAATTTGTTAAGATATTAAATTGGTGGATTTTAGTTAAATGAGAGTCAAATCATCACAATTAAAAGAACCAAAGACTTAAACTACTAAATTTTGCTTTGATCACAGGAATAAATTACATTTTAAAATATATTCAAATAGAAAGCAGATATTTTAATATTTCAAAATTTTACTGTTCTTGAAGGACTTCGAATCAAACAAATGCATGTTTGGGGAGCAGAAGAAATTTCTTAAAAAAAAAAAAAAAACAACATTAAAAAAATCTTACTGTTCAAAAACTTTTGATTTGTAGTGTAGTTTCTGAATGCACTATAACTATCATGACCTCTGATGGAAATAGACCTTTAAGATAAAAACAAACCACCATCACTATAATCTTATAGCATCATCTCTTTGGATCCTGTAATCCAGTGTTGTTTTCGTCAACGATGACGATGACGAAATCATTTCGTTGACGCCACTTTTTTCCATGACGATAACGAGACGATGACGAGATAGAAATGGCTCGTTGATGACTAAAACATGACGAGACGTGTGTGAGTTTTCGTTGACGAGACTGGACGAAAATGTTAGTGGGTGGTCCGTCAGACGTTTAAAATGCATGACATTTCTGCTTATTGTGCATGCCAATTAAAATCTAAAACGTATCTGCCGCTATGGCAAGCCGTTTTAGCATTAAATACTCTTTGCCATTATTGTATGGCAAGCCGTTTTAGCATTCCATCCTTGTTTGTCTTTTATGTTTTAAAACATTCCTTCATTATTGTAATTATTGGTGAAAATAGTCGATCCGGAAGCTCACATTGTGTTGAACTATAGATCTGCTATTTTCACAACTTATAAGTGACACTACCCAACAGCAAAATACTTACTGACCTACATTAATTTGTTAAAAGACTACTTTTTCTCCTTTTTTGACTAAAACTAGACTAAAACCTTTTTGACTTTTCGTCGACTAAAATTGGACTAAAACTAATAAGCATTTTAGTCCAAAAGACTAAGACTAAATCTAAGATGGTTGTCAAAAACAACACTGCTGTAATCACATCACATTCTCTAATGCACAGTTTCAAGAATAAAAAAAAAAACTGACAAAAAAATGCTACAAAAGCCATGAGGATTGCAAGTTAAAGTTTAAGTGACAATGAGATTCTATCCCTGATCTTTGAACATACCAACCGTTTACAAACCTATAAGCATAACCCAGAAACACAGGTTAACTCTTGACATTTCAGACGGTGTAACCTTGTCCCAGGATGCACCTGAGGTTCTGATGGATGAGAGAGAGTGGGTGAAGGGGAACAAGGATTTCCCTGCGATTGCGATGTGTAAAGAAAGCCCCCGTGCAGCGGCCCACGCGTGTACACCCCAGTGCT